>NC_048304.1:23309625-23405796 GCF_013100865.1 Trachemys scripta elegans
CAAAAGAACAGGAGTACTTGTGGCACCTTAGAGACTAACAAATTTATTAGAGCATAAGCTTTCATGGGCATCCGAAGAAGTGGGCTGTAGCCCACAAAAGCTTATGCTCTAATAAATTTGTTAGTCTCTAAGGTGCCACAAGTACTCCTGTTCTTTTTGCGGATACAGACTAACATGGCTGCTACTCTGAAACCTTTCACAAAAGAGATTTCTTTCCTTAGCTGTGGGGGAGGAGGTGAGAGTTAAGGAGCATAAGGCTGCAAATTCCTCAGCTAAATATCTTCCCTCGCAGGAAGTTCCCTTTCCCCTCTTGTGTCCCAGCCTGCCAATCCTGCTCTCATTACCAGGGCTCCAAGCTGAAACTTGAACAGAAAGGACTAGGTCACCAGGTGCAGCACAACAGCACTTGGTACACCTTGAGAAGGGGTCACACCACTTTTCCATTTGTTCTACAGGCGCTGACTTTTGGTTTTGCTGGTGGGTGCTTTTGGGGCGGGAAGAAGCGGAGCAAGGGCAGGGCCTGAGGCGAATCAGAGGCAGGAAGAGGTGCAGTGTGGGTGGGGCCATGGAGGGGCCTTGGGGTGGAGCACGGACAGGGCCATGGTCCAGGTGCTGGTGGCCCCCCACTTCTCGGGAGCGTCCAGCGGCAGCGCTCCAAAGGCAGCAGGTCAGCGTGCCTCCAAAGAGAGCTGTGCTGCATCCAGCATTTCTTGCTCCTTTTGGGGAGGCTTAGCCTCTCCAAGACTCTTATACCTACTGCCCTTGCTGTGGCTTGTTGGGTGCTGAGCACCCCCTATTTGGTTTTTTTGGTGGGTGCTTGAGTCCTGGAGCACCCACAGAGTCAGCGCCTATAACCTGTTGGCATTAGAGCAGCCTCTGGGCTGCTCTAATTCTTGATGGTTGATAACTGCTCCCAAGGAGCCACTTCACTGCCAGGATCACTGGAGCATATTGTGCTCTGGCTCTACCACTGCTGCCCTGAAGCTATCCGTCTCCTTGCCTCCAGCCATCTCTGGAATGCCTCCTATGCCAATGAGGGTGTCGGGGGAGGGGACCAGCTTTACACTAGTTGTATGCTAGAGGAATCCTCAGATGCTGCCTAATGCAGGTTTAAGTCCCCTTTGTGCAGCTGGAGCAGTGCAAAAGGGACTGCAGAGGAGCTGGCCCATAATTCTGTTGTGCGTAGGGTGACCAGATGTCCCGATTTTATAGGGACAGTCTCGATTTGTGGGTCTTTTTCTTATATAGGCTCCTATTACCCCCCACCCCCGTCCCGATTTTTCACACTTGCTGTCTGGACACCCTAGTTGTGCATTGCAGACTGTATTTGGTACTTAGAGGCCAATTCATATAGAATTAATGAATTGTGCAGTGTAGGTAGTGCGAGTATTATTCTTCCCACTGAAGAAATAAAAGAAGCGGTTAAAATAGAGTCAGACTCTGAAAAGCGACCCTCCCAAACTAGTATTGTGGGGTTCCATGATTATGTTCCATCAGTGACTCCAGATGATATGTGTTTATTTGCAAGTAATTTGATGGTGCTTCTAACCAGTTCTTACCAGCCCTGCTAACTCAGCCTAGGGTTTCAAAGTCAAGCTGAATTTCTTGATGATGTAGGTGCCAGAAGAGAATCCAGCTTAGTCTCCCATTTCTGTGCATGGCACTGCAGGGATCGGGAGGCAGCACAAACCTACCTTAGTACAGCAAGAAAAATATGACTGAATGAAAAATAGACTTTGTGCTAATCCAGGTAGGGGGAGGCCGGTGTAGAGTTCAGGACCTCGTGGCTGGAGCCCAAAACCTTTGGAGAGGATGTTTGCTTTTACAGAACATTTCCCAAGGCGTCCAAGGACTCACTGAAACCCACAAAGCCTCCTCTGAAACCACGACTTCTGACAAAAGAGGAAGAAAGAGTCCACAGCAGAGCTCGGAGAATATTAAATCTTGCAAAATATATTTCTCTATATATAGTCAGTTTTCTTCAAGGACTTGTTTGGAGTTGGGCCTAAGAGTGAAAGTGGCCTCAGCAAGGGCAGTGTGGAAGCAGTGAATTGAGACAGGAGTGGCAGTGGCTAGGCCACATTATGCTAAGGAGCAGAATGCAAAGATGGGTTTGCAAAGAAAGTGATCAGGGAGAGGGATAGCTCAGTGGTTTAAACAGTGGCCTGCTAAACCCAGGGCTGTGAGTTCAATCCTATGAGGGGCCATTTAGGGGTCTGAGGCAAAAATCTGTCTGGGGATTGGTCCTGCTTTGAGCAGGGGGTTGGACTAGATGACCTCCTGAGGTCCCTTCTAAGCCTGATATTCTATGATTCTTCATAGGTCACATTTAGGTAAACATAGCTAGGAGCAAGGGAGTGCAGCTCCCTTACAAGCCACTGAGCCAAATTCAGCAGTGATGTGACCAGAGGTGTAAAATGTAGGGAGTACATTGGCCAGAAAATTTGTGCAAATGAGAGAGCAGCACAACTTGCATCCATTTTATATTCAGAGAGTGTGCAAAAGGAGTGTAACCAGGGAACTAAGGGGGTAGCAGGAAAAGGAACTAAATGGAGAGTGCAAAGTAAAGCACGCTTCCTGACACATTTGCTTGTGCCAGCACCATCACCAGCCCTCCTGGGATGAAATTCAGCCCAGCACAACCGGATACAACTGCTGTTGACTTCAGTAGGTGCGTTCATTTATATAGGGGCTGAATTTGAGGCCTGACTCTGCGAGTTGCAGAGTGCCCAGCCTTTCCTTTGATTAATTGGGAACTTGGAGTGCTCAGCACCTGAAAGGAGGCACACTAAGCATCACCCAGTCAGGCCCTTGGTCCCTATAAAATGCCAGATCAGTGCACAACTGTACCACGTAACCACCTGTTATGAGATGGATTGTGTCTGGCCCTCCAAAGACTTGCAAAGAGACAAGAGAGTGCAAGACGTCTGTGCCCTAACAGTTCCTGTAGGAGTAAGTAAGTGCCTTGTTTGAAACAATCTGCTGGCCAACAGGCTTTAGTCACATGCATGTAGCACAGTGTGCAAGCACAGCTACCTATTATGGCTGCTACAGTTACACAGCTTCAAGCTGAAATTGGGACTTTACATTTTCAAAGCACTGCACTAACCTGAACTAATTAATTGGTACAACTCCCTGGAGGGAGATGGGGTAGATGAGTATTGATTGTTCCCATTTTACAGAGGGGAAAAGCAGAGACACTAGGTGGCTTGTCCAAGAAGAAAGACGCTGGCAGACGTAAGCTCTAGATCACAGTAGAATCCCCTTTAGAATTGCTTTAGAATCTCTGAGACAATTAAATGAGCTGTTGATCTCTGCCATCATCCCATGGCTAGTGAGCTAGGTGTCAACAACACAGAAAACCCCCTACCCCAGATATGGCCTCAAACTCAGCTGATTGGGCCATGGAGACTGAACTCCCCTCTAGTTCTTAGTGAAGATCCCTCAAACAATGGGTTGAGGCATGTTGGCAAGAGGTAGTGTGTATGGGGAAACTTGCCCTGCTGTTGCCCGTGCTAGACCTGCTCTGGGGATAAACAGAGGACACTGATCTGCAGGTTTGCTAGTTCCTCACCTTTCACCAACATAAAATTCACTTTGAAACCATTAAAATAAAACTGTTACAGAGGAGAGGGCAAATAGAAAAAGCAATACATAATGTAGAGATGGGGGTCATGTCTTTATGTCATTCATAACTAGCAGGACTCAGCTTGACTAGTGTTCATAGAATCATAGGGTTGGAAGGGACCTGAGAAGGTCATCTAGTCCAACCCCCAACTTTTTTTTTTTTTTTTGGCCCCAGATCCCTAAATGGCCCCCTCAATGATTGAACTCACAACCCTGGGTTTAGTGGGACAATGTTCAAACCACTGAGCTTTCCCCTCCCCGCCAAAAAAGCTCCCACACCCATCCCTGGGTGGGCTCAAACCACCAACCTTTCGGTTAACAGCCAAATGCATTAACTGAGTGCATTCTTATTGCTGCAGGACCAACAGCAGTTTCTGGCAATGCTATCAGCAGCCCTCACTCTTCAGGCTCCTTTGCCTTTCATTATGCCTCTGGAGAACAGGACCCTGGTTAAAACCCTGGATCTGCCACTGATAACCAGCTCTACTATTCACTACCCAGTAAATCGAGACAAACATATTATCCCACAGGCTAGGGATGCCCTTCTGATGTATTACCAGTGGGGGTATCTATCATGAGATCAGTGCCTGCCCTTTTCCACATCACAGTGGGACAACACCTGCCCACTAGAGAACAAAGGGGAAACCTGATGTGAGAGGAAAAAACAGAATTCTCCCCAGAGAGGCAGGGAATCCCCTTCTGATTGGAGAGCCTCTTCCTCTGCCCAGTTAGTTTGCCAGCCAGCAGTAAATGTATTGACTGTTAGTTAAAAACCAAACAAAAAACCATGTCAGTGCAAATGACAAAACCACTGAGAAACACATGTATTGAGTCTGATTCTGCTCGCCCATGTCCCCATGCAAACTGGGAGGACTTCTGTTGAAATTGGCAAAGATACAGTGGTGAAAAAACAGTGTAAGCGAGAGGAGAATCTGCCTTTTATTTTTTACAGTTGTGTACTATTGTTTTAACAGTTGTGTACTATTATTATTATTATTATTTATTATTTATATTACCGTAGCATCTAGGAGACCTAGTCAAGGACCAGAACCCCATGTGCTAGGTGCTGCACAAACACAGAATAAAAAGATGGTTTCTGTCTCAAGACCTTACAATCTCAGTGTAAGACAAGAGACAACAGATGGATACAGACCGACAGGGGAGTTACAAGGAAACAATGAGACAACAGTGGGCAGCATGATAAACGGTGATCTCGGCACATCAGCCATCCAACTGTTGTCAAGTTTTTTTGTAGGCATCATGGCAGAGGTGAGTTTTAAGGAGGGATTTCAAACATGATGTAACTTTTGGCGAGTAATTCAAATATGAGTGCAAGAGGGCACCTGCAAAAACTTGCTTAAAAAACCCCCATGTGCTACCCTCATCCCCCAACGCATACGGCCATTTCCTGCACATTTTTCTCAGGCATCAATGTTTGAAAATGTGGCATTCTGCATGCATTTTATCTTGGCATTTAGACACTCATCGCTCTGGGATTAGGGGACTTTATTCTGTGAATTAACATTTCCATTCCCTATATTTAACACTTTTCTTCTGAGGATTGGGGTGGGGAGGCAGTCTTCACATTCCTGACGGAACTGTAAGGACTCCAAATCCCCCATATTATATCCCTCTTCCCTTGAGGCCTCATGATAAAGCTTCCTCCAGTCCAGCTGAGGATTCAAGATGGATACCCTCCAGAGTCCCTCTATACCACCTCTTGCTAATCCAGAGTAGTCATGGCACACTTCTAGGAGACTTTCCTTTCTCTCCACTGCCCATCAGCAGATGAATGTTCTTGCCTGTGTAGAACCCTCAACCACAACCCAGGGACAAGTAACCAGGACTGACCACTCAAACCCAGCATTCCTGCATGGTATTGCTAAGGTTTAGGTCACAGGTCACGTCGTGCCTTCCTTTTCTCTTTCCCTTTCCCTTTTTCAATCTTGATTTTGTGTGGCCCAGGCCGCTAATGCTTCTCCAACGCAGTGGTGATTAGGACAGAGTCAAATCCCCATCTGAGGATGGGTATAGACTGCAGTGAGCAAGTAAAGGAGGTGTCCATCTCCCCGCTGCCACGCCTGGTGTGTGTGTTTCCATTAACCCTGTCGGCAGTGTGCATTGCAGGGTTATGTTTGAAGGAGGGATAACATGCACTCAGCTTTCTTCAGTCGTGGAGAAGAAAAGCAGATGGGGTGGAGGTGTGCCTGTGTCCTAATTTCTTTTGTGTTTTTGTGATGCTGAGGGAGTTGCAAATCTAGAATCTGAGCAAAGCTTATACACAATGGAGTCTAGCCTGTGTCCAGAAACTACATCGTTAGTTTCAGTTAGAGATCTTCTTCTTCATATTCCCCTCCTAAAAAACATTGCTGTGCAGTGTTCAAACAGCTGCCATGTTCCACCCCAGAGAGGGCTGTATTTCAATGGTGGGTAATGTGATCCCTATATGTATAGTCTGTAAATCACTTCTGAATCCTTCCTGAAAAGAAAAAGCTGCTATAAAAAAAAAACATTTTTTTAAAATTATATCTGCCTAAAAAGTGAAATAGCCTCCTTTCTCACTGACTGGGCTTGAGTTCAAAACCCTTCCCATCCCTATAGCCTGGAAACATCCCAATGCAATCCCTGATACTGCTTTGCTTTATCACCTCCATAGGAAGCAATACACAGTCACTTCAATCCCAGTCACCTTTTTCTCCTCCTCCCCCTCTTCCTGGGTTCTCCCCCCCCCCCCCACTGAAGCCCAACATCTGCCCATCTATTGTTCGTCACAGACATTAACCTCATCCCCTTTCTTGAAACAGTCTCAACTTAACCACAAAAGAAGCATAAAAGAGGCCCTTCCCCGAGCCACTCCCTCATCTGAAACCCCGAGTGTCCGTTTCAATAGATCACACACTTTGTCTGGTGTTGCTCCGGGCAGGCCTGAAAGGCACTGGGCCTTGGGTCTTGGCCTCCATCAGCTGAACTATTTCCTGTTGAAGGTTACTCACTTCCTGTTTTCTGTATTTAGACAATCTGAGTCTATAGGGAGGTTTTGATTTGTTGTAAACTTCAGCTGGTTTAAACGTTAAATTGGTGGGGGAGGGCGAGGCTGGAGACAAATTAGTGCTATTTAATACTGATGCTGTTTTCTCTCAGGGTTTTATAGTGACCACCAACGCATGTGAAAGGAAGGTCAAGGGATGACAGCATAGGACATGGAGACAGGGCTGCTTCACAATGGGCTTGGGCTGAAATCTTTTACTGTGCGTGTATCGGGCAGTTGGGGGTGGGGTACGTGTGGGGGGGTGTCGATACACTCCAATGACTAATCGCTCTGATGTGTCACTTTTGCCACAGACAGCTGTACAGAAAGGCTAACGGCAGTGCAACAGTTATGCGGGGAAGCATGGGAGGAGCCTGACCAGCCTAAGAATATTAATGCTGGGCCCTTTTTTAGTGCCTGGCAGATGAATACCTCAAAGCAGCCCATGGACTTTTATTTATTATTTGTTTTCACTTGCCCAGAAGTCTGCTTAGACACTCAGGCATATAAAAAGGTCACACACATACCCTGTGAGGTAGGTCATTATTAGTATCCCTATTTTACAAATGGGGAAACTGAGGCACAGAGGGATGCAGTAACTGCCCAAGCTCATACAGCAAGCCAGTGCTGGAGTCGGATAGAATCCAGGAGTTCTGACTCTGTCACCTGGACTAACCAGGTAGCACTATCTCTCCTAACATACATTAGTCATGAAAAGAGTTCTGCAATGAAAGCATTTATTCTGGCCTGAGGAAAGCTGTACAAAGCTGCTCAGCTCAAGATGGATGCACTGCATGCTGGGACATGTAGTTTCCCTGGGCTGCACTCTAGGATGTCTTCAGTCTGCTCTATTTTATTCAATTTCACTGTAGCCCTTCTAGCTACTGGCCACTGTGGCCCTTAAAATGTGTATGCATTTATCATAGAACTATACAAGGTCATGAAAGGGAAAGAATAAATTAAGGTCAATAATATATTATGGAGGTAGTAAATGATTCAAAATGTTAGAGTGAAACCATGCTAGGGATGAGCCTTGAAACATTCCAGCAAAATATTCTGCTGGAATAGGGAGCAAAATGCCAGCGTGGCCAGGTGGAAGAATGGATGAGATGGCTAAAGATAAAGATCTGATTGACAACCAGAACAGATAATCTAATCCCATTCTTCAACTCTCTATACCCCAGGGAAAGAAATCTGCCATAGCCGAGTCTCAGCCTTCTTCTCCGCAACCAGTATGCAAAGCAGAGGCAAACTCCAAAGCAGACTCGGGCGCCACTAAAGAAGCTGAAGAAGACTCACGGTGAGGAGCAGAAATGTTTAGAAGAAACAAGAGCCCAAATCATTCCTGACATAAATGGGCCCAGCTCCTGTAGATTTAAATCGCCTTATGCCAGAGCTAACGGTTGTTCAAGAAGTACACTGCAGTGAAAAAAACCAAACCATGCAGAGAAAACGTGTGCAGAATATATTTAGGTCACTGTCTTCTCATTTGTGTTGTTATACTGGGGTTAATTTCATACTCTTCTAATTTTTCTCTTTTGTTTAGAAGCCCTAGAGGTACCAATCTTTGGTGGAATACTGGTTCCCGCTGTGGATCAGCTGTTCCGTAGCATGCAGGAGACACTGGGGGAGAGGGGAAGGAGCAAGGCCAGGGTGCACTTTGGGGAGGGGCAGAACGGGGTGGGAAGAGGCAGGATGGGGGCGGGAAAAGAGGGGGGGGGGCCTGGGGGGAAGAGGTGGAGTGGGGCTGGGACCTGGGACGGAGCCAGAGGGGAGCACCCCCCAGCACATTAGAAAGTCGGTGCCTATGCCACCCAGGTAGACAGCGCTCTGTCGGGGGGAGAGCTTCTCCCACCAACATAGCTACTGCCTCTTAGGAAGATGGATTAACTATGCTGATGGAAGAGCTCTCTCCCCTCAACTTAGAGCATCTTCATTAAAGCTCTACAGCAGCACAGCTGCACCATTGCAGTGTTTTAAGTGTAGACTTGCCCTCACTTTTACTACACTAACTCACTGAAGTCTAGGGCAAAACTACATTTCATGTCAATAGGACCAAGATTTGGTCAATTGATGTTGATTTACCAACATGTGACTTACACCATCATTTAGGACAAATCTCAGTTAGCTCTTTATGTTTTGCACGTGCAATAATTGCATATACTGCCAGCACAGAAATGCATGCAAACTTTAGGTGCACAAGTGCATAACTGAACTTCTGGGGGGGGGGAAATGTAGGTTTTTTTTCATTTCAGTACTTCCAGGATTGTACTCATTTTTATTGCCCTTCCCTGAATTCCCTCTTTCTAATTGATGTCTTTCTACTTAGAAAGTAGGCCCACCGACTGCACCTAGAATACTGCGTAGAGTTCTGGGAATCTCACTTACACCAAATTAAATCAGGAGTAACTCCAGTGAAGTGAATGGAGTTACATCAATACAAAACTGGTGAGAAGGAGACGAGAATCCAGCTCAAGGCTATTCAAAGCCAATGAAGTTCCTAAATAGGCACGAAACAGAAATCCTGATGCTGAGGTCAGAGCCATTAGATCCAACACAACCTTGTTTCCAGTCATATCAATGTACTTAAAGAACGATCATTTAATGTCACTTAGAAATGTTTATTTGCAGGCACCAGATGGCTCAGGGAGTTGGTATAACAAAGCATTTCACTTCTAGGTCATGCATTCTAATCCAGTCCAGGTTGGTAATAAATGAACTTTATCACCTGATGGCTGTTTTGTATCCTGTGTGGTGGTTCTCAGCCCAGTTCCTAGTGAAAAGGACCTAGGGGTTACAGAGGACGAGAAGCTGGATATGAGTCAACAGTGTGCACTTGTTGCTAAGAAGGCTAATGGTATTTTGGGTGTATAAGTAGGGGCATTACCAGCAGATCGAGGGATGTGATCATTCCCCTCTATTCAACACTGGTGAGGTCTCATCTGGAATACTGTGTCCAGTTTTGGACCCCACACTACAAGAAGGATGTGGAAAAATTGGAAAGAGTCCAGTGGAAGTCAACAAAAATGATTAGGGGGTCTGAACACATGACTTATGAGGAGAGGCTGAGGGAACTGGGATTGTTTAGTCTGCAAAAGAGAAGAATGAGGGGGGATTTGATAGCTGCTTTTAACTACCTGAAAGGGGGTTCCAAAGAGGATGGAGCTAGACTGTTCTCAGTGGTAGCAGATGACAGAACAAGGAGTAATGGTCTCAAGTTGCAGTGGGGGAGGTTTAGGTTGGATATTAGGAAAAACTTTTTCACTAGGAGGATGGTGAAGTACTGGAATGGGTTACCTAAGGAGGTGGTGGAATCTCCTTCCTTAGAGGTTTTTAAGGTCAGGCTTGACAAAGCCCTGGCTGGGATGATTTAGTTGGGGATTGGGTCCTACTTTGAGCAGGGGGTTGGATTAGATGACCTCCTGAGGTCCCTTCCAACCCTGATATTCTATGATTCTATGAATAGGAATTCACCACAAAATCTATGCACACGGGCTGGCACTGATTGGCCCCCTTTTTGATAATGCCAGCAGAGTGGCAGAGGTCTGAATGGACCATGGAGACTAAATTCCTTTCTTACCCTCCAGGTCAAGGTCACAGTGTGGGGGAAGTTTGTCCTGTCACTGGCCATGTGGAACCTGCTCTGTGGGCAGAAAGGATTTCATTATTCACGTCTGTCAGTCTGACACCTTTCACCAACATAAAATCCATTTTTAAAAATAAATAAAGAGAGAAATGTTTAATTGTGATTGATATATACATGCTGTACAGTAGGAACTTTCCATACAATCACAGATAAGGACGTCAGAATTAATATCTGTTTCCTAGTTTTCTAGTTATAAGCAATAAATGTTTGACAAGCCAGTAAATAATAAAATTCTCCTGTGGCCATGTACAGGTCACCGTGATGCTTAAGAAGTTTGCATAATTTATACCATATTTGCCATTAAAGAATGAATATTAACCCTTTTGTGCTGCTCTAGGAAAACAGTGAAGTTATTTGGGGAAAGGAAAGATTAAGTCAAAGAAACGCTATCATTAAAAAAGCAATCTTTAAAAATAGAAAATGTTTGAGCACAAGCTTGAGCAGAAATCTCAGCAAGTAGGCTACCTTTTCCAGCTTCCATTCTATTTATTTTGTATTTGGACATCAAACACTCCCTGTAACCTAATCTCCTTGGCTTTTGATGTGGCCGTAGAGACATGACAATTAAGCATGGCTTAAAACAATAATCCCAACAATGGGAACCAAAGGCAAGTAATGTCAGGGCTCCCCATCAATGAGAAGCTGGCCCCCAGTGTTCGGTTGAAATGAAATGAGTTTAAATCCAGATTTGTTGCCTTGATATCTGCTCTGTGCTTATACTTAGTATCTAACTTTACATATTTACTCAGTTTTCATTCCCTGCTATTTTGTTTTCTTCCACTGTGTAAAATATCTCAAGATATCATGGTACAGAAAGACATTTTGATCTTTCACAGATTAGTGCCACTTTATGGAAACAGGATTATTTATTATTTGTATCACAGTCACAATCAAAGGCCCCAGTCAGGAGAAGGAGCCTCTTGTGCTATGCACTTTAGAAAATAAGAAACGTGGTCCCTCTCCTGAAGAGCTTACAATCTAGGCCTGGGTTCTGCAAACTGATCTATGAGGGCATGCACAGGGATTGGTTTGTGCAGTCAATTACTGAACCAGACTTAGTCTAAGGGCTGATCTACACTGAGGGGGGGAGAGAGGGATTGATCTACGTTAAGCAACTTCAGCTACATGAATAACATAGCTGAAGTCGAAGTACTTAGATCTACTTACTGTGGTGTCTTCACTGCGGTGTGTCGATAGGAGATGCTCTCCCGTCTATTCCCCTTGTGCTTCTCGTTGAGGTGGAGTACTGGAGTCAACGCTAGAGCGATCAGCGGTTGATTTATTGTGTCTATACTAGATACAATAAATCGACCCCCACTGGATCGATCACGGCCCATCGATCTGGCCAATAGTATAGACAAGCTCTAAGAAACAACAAGGGTGTGTTACAAACAATAGAAGCTAATAGCTCAGTGCTTCTAAATTGTAAAGTGTTGTTTTAAATAATATTAGCTCTCCCCATTCTCCCCTCAGCCTAACTATCATCAGCTGGCTGAATTCTTGCAGACATCAGAGCAAGATGGGTGTGTTATGGTTTCAAAGGGAAAAGCTTCTAGGTATAACCCAATTTTAGACCTGTTTTATGGTTGGCTTGTTTCTTTTTAAATAGAAGTTGCAAAGTAAACTTGAATTGTATCTGTGCCCATAAAACATTTTTTATTGGTGTTTGCATTAACCCTTGCTAAGCAAGTTAGAAAGGTGACTAACACACTTGAAACGAGGCAGGAAAGCCTTGTATCTGTTATTTGCACTTGTCTAATTTGCCTGAGTGTTCTTTGTATCATCTGTCATCTTTTATTTACTAACACGGCCCCCTTGGAGAGCCAGAGGGGAGATTGCAGGGTAAAAGAAGCCATGATGGGAAATATATGTATTTTCAAAAGTTACTTTTCTTAAACTGTAAACAATTATACTCAAGCCTGTTTCCACTGAAATGAGGGCCAAAAACTCCCGCAGCCTCAGCAGGGCCACGTCTTTCATTCGGTTTTAACATTCTGCTTTACCTGGCGTGGTGCTGACCCCCTTGCCTCACCTATGGAAGTCAAGGGGGGTTGCAGATGCTCAGCATGTCTTGCTCTAAGGCCCCAGATGAGTGCCTTAGATATGTCAGGATCAGCCAACTGGATTAAAACAGCCCTCAAAATTGTAACCTTGTGACAGCTGGTTGGTGGCCTGGGTGAAATGTGTTGCCACCTTAGTCCTAGTGCACAGGTGTCAGTCACACAAACCCAACCCTGCCTCCCAACACATCATCACAGTTGGCACTAACTGTGCCCCTGGTTAGCAGTCTCCATAGACTGAGCAAGCCAGAGGCTGAACTCTCCTGCCATCCCTAGTAGGGTCCTGCAGCCCTGGCAGGGGTGAGGCACCATGGTAGAGCAGTATCTCAGGGAAGCGTTCCCTTCTGTTGCCTGTTCTAGGGACACAGAGAACTTCAGTATCTAGGGCTATCAAACTTAGGCCCTGCTTTTGCTCCCATTTAAGCCAATAGCAAAAGAACAGAACAAAACCAAACGAAACCAAACCGTTGGCTATCCTTGAAGCAGAATGCTGCCCTTGTTCAGCATCAATTTCACTTTTTAAAGGATTTATTATTTTAAACTTTAAAAATCAGTTTCTTGTTAGAGACACTGGTGTTGTGCTAAACTGGTTTAGAGTCGTTAATACATTATGATAACATATGACCCTGAGAATGCTCCTTGGGATGTGAACATTCAACAGGTTGTTTTTTATTTCTCTAGACCAGCGGTTGGCAACCTTTCAGAAGTGGGGTACTGAGTCTTCATTTATTCGCTCTAATGTAAGGTTTTGCATGCCAGTAATACATTTTAACGTTTTTAGAAGGTCTCGTTCTATAAGTCTATAATAAATAACTAAACTATTGTTGTATGTAAAGTAAACAAGGTTTTTAAAATGTTTAAGAAGCTTCATTAAAATTAAATTAAAATGCAGAGCCCCCCAGACCAGTGGCCAGGACCCGGGCAGTGTGAGTGCCACTGAAAATCAGCTTGCGTGCCGCCTTCGGCACGCGTGTCATAGGTTGCCTACCCCTGCTCTAAACCCATTAGCTTTTAAAAAATATTGATAATCTAGCCTCACAAATTTTAAACTAATCATACCACTGGTCATAATCAGCCTTGTAATATTTTAGCCCCTACACACCCGACTTCATTGCATGAAACAGGGCACAATTGCTTTCACAAAAAAGGTATTTTATTATTCTTAGCAGTATTCACCTTGAAGGAATATGAGGAAAGCATACACTTTTTACAGACAATATATAAACATGTTGTACATAATTAACAATAACTTAGTTCACTAATCCAAAAATAAGCAAAATAAAAAATTAAGAATAAAAACAGAAAATACTGCAGAATTTTTATGCTGATACAAGTACAAAATAATTTAAATCTTGACTGCCGTTGTCTACGCTGCAGTGACTGACAATATATTGCACTTTGTCAACTGTATCAGTTACCCACTCCTCTTCCTCCCACCCATCACCCCCCAAATCCTGCAGAAATTTGAGCTGGGCACATATAATGTACAACTGTACCATAGTAACAGGTAAAAAGACCAAATTTTGACTCAGTAAATTAAAAATTCTTACAGCATCTCCCAACCAATTTTTCCCTCCATTCGTTTATTTCCACTTTTTTACAAAGTGCACCTTACACAGACCAGAAAAAGGAGGAAAGCAGGATTTCCATGGCTGCTTGGTCCTTACTTCATTATCAAATATCTGAATTACTTATTTAGGGAAAAAAATGTACATCCATTTTTATGTGGGTTTGTTTTTAAGCAGAACTTTTGCAGTAAGATACAATTGGCTTGATCAAAAAAAAAAATAGAGAAAGAAAGAAAAAGCTTGTCACATAATTAAGCTTACGCAGTTTACATTATCAAACCCCTCTGCTCACTGGGGCATTTTCATCAGAAGTATAGCTAAATATGTACATCATATGTTATGCTGGAGCTTGTGTTCATGAGAGTCATCAGGTCATAACAATCAATAGAATACACTTCACATTGGCAATAGCTTTGTTTTCAGTTGTTTACGTACAATATGGTTTAATAATGGGGACTCATTTTTTATTTATTTTTTTAAATATAAAATGTGCTATGGGAAATAGTTGTCCCCCTTAGAATGTTACCTTCCCTCAACTCATCAGCTGTTGCTGCCTCTGGGATTTGAAGGATATGTGAAGCTGAAACTGATGTCTCTCTTTCTTTCTCTTGTCCAGTGATCTTAATCCACTTTCTGTCCTTCCTCACTCCCAAATGTGAAATGTGCCGTAGCCTGGATGCCCACAGACAGCACACGCTCTGGCTTTGCATGGATGTGGTAGCCAAACTACGGTGAGTTTATCAAAGCAGCTAGTCTGTGTCTTAAGCAACAGCTCCCAACAAGGCAGAACAAAATGCTTAAACCTCCAAAGTGTTTGAATTGGATTTTTTATGCCTTGCACTGTTTTTTGCTGTTACTGATAGACTACTAGAAGTTAGATGGGACAGATGAATAAGACCTCCTTTAGCTACTTCCGCCTGGCACAAGATTGTTCCCTACAGTGTATTTTTTTAGTGATTTGTCCTATTTTGCTGTTTGTGGAATAACATTTTTTTTAAATAAAATCTTTCATGTTAAGGAAAAGAATGCAGGCATTACATCAAAATAATCCACATCTTGGGCCCATTACAATCCCATATTCCAGATACATTTTTGCTTTGTTTTCCCCTCTCTCTCATCCCTTCCCTAACAGATATTTTTGTATGTAACATTGATGAAGAGAATCAAGGGGTGGCTGGTTAGCACAATTTTTTTTCCTGTTATGAAGCTGTGTTTCTTCTAGCAGGGTTGACTCCCCACCCCTGCCCCACCCCCCAAAAAAGGCACAAAATCATGCAAGTCAGAAGGTTTGAGGCTCTTTGTAGAAAACAAGAGCAAAATAAATAATGACTTTCTGTGTCCGATTTCCTTTTAAAAATTAAGTTTTTATAAAGTTGTCCTTGTTTCCCACCCCTTCTCCCCCAGACAAAGTCCACCATAGAAATCCAGTATGGGTGGCTACCAGCCAGCCTGCTCCGCCTTGGAGGCTGCTATCTCTTTACAATATTCACAGTAATAACAGAGAGAGAAAGGAGAGCCAGTTCCAGCATCCAACTTCTGCTGCTTCTGCCACCGTTGCTTTCTGCTGGGCCAGCAGGTATCAAACAAGTGAGTTCTTCGTTTTCCTTATACCTGAGGGGCAAAGTGCATAACAGGCACCATTAAGCATTTCTGCAGCAGACTCATCATTACAGGGTTTTAGTGCAACCCTAAGAGTTCAACCACATTGGCGCAAGGTCCCCTTTTTCCTTCCCTATGGTCTCCTCTTGGCAGAATCTTTCCTTACTCGGTGTCATCTTAGACAGAGCCCCGGTGTTCTTAATCTCTGTGTGGGTCTCTTGGTACTCAGATTCTATCCCATGGCTGTTACCATGCTAGATGGATGTGGATGTCCAAATGAGATGCTGGAAGATGGGTGAATTGGAGTAGGAGTTGGTAGGATGTGTCCAGAGTGGCTAAAAGGTGGCAAATGCCCCATTGGTGCCATGTGACTGGCGAGGGCAGCGGCACTGAATGGAGAGGATTTCTCCTGCATGCACTTGGACAGTTCCTCAAAACACTCAGAGCCTTTCTTGCTTTTCTTTGATTTGTTGGACATTTTCCTATTCCTGGTCTGAATTCCTTCCTTCTTCATGGTCAGTGGCCTGTTCACCTGCAAGAAATGAGAAAATCAGGCTCATGCAGACAAAATGACCTTATTGTGCAAAAAGGAAAATATTTGGACAGCCCCTGTGTGTTTTCCTGGACCGAGAACTTCTTCTGGCCAAACAAAATGGTGTTTCTCGCCGCAGATCTTGTTTATATTGATTTGTTTAATGAAGCCACACACAAAAACCCCCAGACATGAAAAACAATTCGACTGAATTTGGCAGCTGATGGCCATCCTTCCCTTATGCTTACCCTTGGTCCCCCATTCATTTCCTAAGAGAAGAGATCAAACAAGGCAGCACACACTGACCGAGTTCACTTCTAAAACGGGAGTGGTCTCTTCCTAGGAAAGCTTCAATCTCAGTTACTTACATTTTAAATAATGTTCAAATGTGTCGAATGATTCCTACTCAAAATTGATTCTTTTTTTTTTAAACAACCTTTAAACAAACAAACAAACAAACAAAAAACTTTACAATTCTGCACAAAGGTACCACCCCCTGGGATTAACCTTTGCGCAGAATCCATTTCAAATGGCCTCTGTGGCTGGAGAGAGAAAGCACATACAACATACTTAGTTAAAACTAGTGTTGTAACTCTATTTTGCCTGATTTGCCCAAGCTTTAGAAGCCAAGCTAATACATTGTAATGTCAGTGAACTTAGCATCACTATGCCAACAAAGAATGGCTCTGAGTCCCCAGGGGAACCTGGGAGGGAGAAAAAAAACCCTGAAACCAATAAAAGGCCAGTGCACGCCATGCAGTTAAAGCATCAATCCCAGCTAAGCAAGCAGAGACACACAAGACAAGCAAATACTCACATTGTGCAATTTATAGTAAAGTCCACAGGCATTACAAACTGGGTCTCCGTTTGCATTACGTCGCCATAAGGTGGTGGTGGTTGTCTGGCAGTTGGCACAACAGGTCCCTGCTCTCCTAGCCGCTGACTAACCAAAAGAGAGGGGAAATTATTTAGTATACTTGGAATAAGCCCATTTTAAAGGTCAATTTAAGTCTAATATGTAGGATTTGTAACTAATCCCAAATCTGTTTACAAAACAGAAAGGTCAGAGAAATGTTGCTTTGATTTTTTTCCCCAGGTTTTGCTTGTTTGTATTTAAATGGTCCCCCACCGTAACAGCCTCCCAAATATTGGAACATTTGGCTACTGCACGAAAACGAGACAATGCAGCTGAGTAATCTATTTTCCTAGTCCAAGACAAAAGTAATGCAAAACCTAAACAGCACTAATGGGGGGCGGGGGAAAGGGGGAAATACATTTGTTTTTTAAAAGCTTTCCCTTGTAATGCTGCACATAAATTCCAGATCAATACACTTGGATTTTTAAAATATTCTTATTATCAATTTGTTAAGCACCAATAGTGTTTGTAGTGCAATACAAGAAAGGAGGACTTTTAGAATCTGATTCTTAAACTGATAGTGTCCCTTTAAAGGTGACCAGCAAGGAAAACCAGCTGCATTACTTAGATGGGTGCAGTATTTATCATAGCCATCAGTAAAATTTCAGTTTCCATTTACAAGTGAAAGAGAAAACAGAACCAGCTCCAACTTTTGTTAAATATTTAGCAAACCTAATCTCATGCCTTGCAGCAATGATTCTGCTGCCCCTGCTACTGCCTCTATCCCTATTCATTTTCTAGGCTGATAAGCCCCAAAAATATCCTCTCTTAAAATTTGATGCTTTTAATCATACTGCTCTGTTGAACCTTGGGGGGGGGGGGCAGAGGGAACCTTTCAGCCTCCTCAGATGAGAACAACAAGATAGGAAAAATGTAAATGCATGCAGAAGTCCAATTGATTTCAGCAGAGGCACTTGAGTGAGAGACCCTACAATAACACATCCTGGGACAAGGGTGGCATTTCAGAAAATGTTAGAAATAGACAAAATGCACCCCGTATTTTGGGGAGACATCCTTATCAGGAAGGTTCAAAGATGCTCTAGGAAATGTTTAAAATACATTCCATTTTGTACAACCCAGCAAATTCTGAGAACAAAATATGTATGTTAATAAGTATTTATAAAACACATATATTGTGCTAATTTCCTGGGGGCCCTGCTCCCTAAAGATTTTTACAGTTGGCTACAAAAATCCTAGGGACAAGTTACTGCCCATCCCTTCCTGCACCCCAGCGAGGCTCCTCTCAAGGCATCGAGCTTCTGGGAGAATCTACAACATAACATCCTACAACACTGGGTTTTCTCTGCAATCAGGGCTTTACGCAACTCATAATGCATTTTCCTCTGCTGGAGAGTTGGCTAAATATCAAACCATGGATTGGTCCTGCTCTGAAGATTATGGCCCTGATCTTGTTCTCACTTATAGGACATGCTGGTGTAAATCAGAAGTAACTCCATTGAAGGCAGAGGAGTATTCTGTAAAGTGAGACTAGAATCAGGCCTGGGAGATTTATTTATTTCGGTCCCCCTGCTAGCCTGCAAGAACAAAGCCAAAAGCCAGAGCTGAGGCAGTTTGTACCCCCTAGTGCATGCACATGTAAACAAACCGAAACACAACTAACTTTAGGCCTTCATGCCTTGACAATGTCATTTTGACATGCAATAAAAAAAACTAATATTAATACATCCGTAAATGAAGACAATCTTCTTCCAATCCCAACAAATGAGTGAACCACGGGGTGAAGTATATATATAACATTTAACAAAAAGACAACAGAAAAAAATCTAGCCCCCCAAAACTCCGTTCGGTGAGCTAAGTAGGGCAATTTCCCAGCACACTAGAAGGTGGAGAGCTATGTTTGCATATTTGAAATGGCTTATTGATACTAAACTATGCTGCTTAACTCTCTGGCCTGTCCCATTCAGTCTGGCAAGCACTTCAGATAATGTTACACTGTTGTCTTAACATTTTTCTGTATGTGTCAGTCACTTTAGAAGGAAAGCAAGTCATTAAGAAGCTTGCATAGTTGAAATTCTGGCTGACTACAGAAATCCTCTTTATCCCATCCCAGCATTATATCATTAAAACCAACTCTCTTTCCCTCCTCACAGGCCAGTAAAATGTCCCCAAAATGGCCAAGAGATTTAGGGGACTATAAATCACATGGCTCCAAATATATATATATATATATATATATATATATATATATATATATATATATATATTTATTATTCTTAGCAGTTTTACACATTTTGTGGAGTAGAGTGTATTAGAAATTTCAAAACAGCAAGCATGACTGGCATGCCTTGCCTATAGAAACTCTCTAAAGCTTTTAGAGTCAGGAAACAGATTCACAAAGTTTCCTTATCTTTAACGTACAGATATCCGGATAGGAAACTACTACCAGGAGCTTAGAAAGGACATTTTTTTTTAATCACTCAAATGAAAATACAAAGTATAGGTGACTCCATGGAAAAATAATAGGTTTTAAAAAAAACACATTAGGGGATTGTCTGAGGAGGGAACCAATATTAATATTGTCATGGAATAGAAGAGTGAAAATTACTTCATGGCCTTTATACAAATAATTATTAAGTAGAGAGCAGTAGGTTTGACTCATTTGATTTTTTTGTTTTGTTTTTTGGGTTGGATTTTTTTTTTTTTTTTTTAAGTACATGTAGGACTGCAGTCACGCTTGTAACCCTTTCAATACTGGTACACTTCTGAACTGCCCCAGGAGGCCAAATAAATGAGAAATCAAATGAAAGCTGTCATCTAAGGATCAAAGTGTGTGTTCATAAGGAGAAAGACAGCTACACATTGTGCCCCATATCTTCCAACAGGAACAGAGTGTAGGAATAGAATCGAGATTGCTAGCCTACTTACATTCTATACCTTGGCATGTAACTGCTATGGGTGGAGTGCCTGCAATCTGTCCTTAGGCTATGCCGTGACCTCTGAGTGACATGAGTCTCATGTACAATACAACATCTAGCATCCATGCGGGGTCTGAAGCACAGGAGATGAGACACACCATGGGTGGGTCTGCGGGTGGTCCCTTTGCAAAATTTATCCCCAAACCCAGCAGAGACAGACACCTACCAGTCTTCGTTTAGGTTTAATGAGTGGTCGATTTTGACCGTTCATTTTGTGGTAGAGCCCGCAGGCGTTACACAGGTAATGCCCAGTGCCGTCTCTTCTCCAGAGAGGGGTGGCAGTAGCTCCACAGTTCACACACTCTCTGCCTTCTAAATGGAAACACGAAGAAACCGGATTTCTTTCTTTAAAAACAAATTCACAAAAGCTTTTTGCATTGTCCTTTAGGCATTTTCCAGAAGTCAAAACAGTGCATTATTCAAACATAATTAGACAGCATTGATTATTTACAGTACATGTGGCAAGGCTCTCCTTAGTGTCTCTAATACAAACTAGCACTCTATGTTGTGATCAAAAAACAGTTGCTCTATCTGCAAAGTGAGAAAGAGGGACACCCTTGTTGTGTCAAATGGAACTAGTATCATTTCAGTAACAACAAGAGCTCCCTTACCATGTCATGTGCACCGTTCTCCTGCCATATCTATTGCACCCCTATGGCTAGATCACATATATCCTGCCACACACACACACAAAGCAAAAATTTTGAAGGCAAAGGGTTATCTGGAACCGAATCTGGGCCAAAAGACACTTTGCTGCAAGTGCTGCAATATCCTAAAATAAAGCAGGGCAGCTTGGAAGTGGAGACAGCATCTAAATGGTTCAATGATTGTTTTTATTTTCATTTAGCAAAACTGGTTGAAATGCAGCACTTGAAAAAGTTGTATTTAAGCAGGCACTCTGGAACTTCTAAAAACAGCTTTTTTCTGTACTTTACTTTTTAATCGGACAATTTTGATTTGGTGGGGTGGTATATCTTACTCTTTCCTCATTTGTTTTAGTATGTTAATTTTTGGTGAGGGCAACTCTAAAAAAACCCAACACCCAATTAAAGATATTAGCTCACCCACCTTGTCTCTCCAACTAGAAAACTGCATGTAACCCCTTAGATATCTGCTGCCCTTTTTTTCGGAGGGAGGAGAAAGGGTTTTTGGTTTGTTTGTTTGGCCTCTGAAACCTATTTGCTGAAAGTTCACTGCCTCTGATGGTTTGAGGGCTGGTCTGCTTAATATAGGAAATTCTCTTAATATAGTTTATGCAAATTGTACAGTATTTAACTGCAGAGGAAATTATTTTTGCTAGTAACTGGAGCAGGCCTTGTCGAGTTCAGCAGGGCTTGTGTCTCCTTCCATCTAGGGAGTGGGTGGCTTTTAAACAACACAGTCTGCAGTGAAAAATGAGGGGAGCTCTGCGTTCCTAGCTTTTGTCCCTCCTAGGGCAGGAAGCTGCAGGAGTCGTCGTGTCGTGAGTCTTAGTTTTCCTACAAAAACAGTGAGTGGTCACGAACTTTCCCCAGTTCCATGCGCGGGGGCTCCCATAAAAACAAAACAAAAAAAAATCCCTCAAGATCACTCACTTCCCCCGTCTAATAAAACCCTCGACAACTAAGGGACCAAAAAAAGGCCATTAAGGATCCATTTCTCTGCAGTGACTCTTGGAGTTGTTTCTAAAAAAAAGGCGGGGGGGAGCGGCAACTGTATTTTAATTTTCTTTTCACGGTTTAAAAGAAAAAAAACAGCAGCCGCATTTCAAACACTGGGGGGAAAGATCCCTTTAAAAAGCGATTTGAAATAGAGCTGATATTGTAAAATGTCTGATCTTTTTGTTGCAAAATTCCTAAAAGATCATGTTTCTTAATTCATGGCCGCTTTCAAAATAGAAAATAGAGGTGTGTGTACACACACACACACAAGGTAGCCAACGCTATCCCAAATATATACTTTTATTTTCTTCCACCGTTGGGAATGCAAACGGAGAAGATGATTTAGGTGAATGGAACAATATAGTTTTCTTAATTTGTCTAGATATTCAGCTGGGGACACTTCAAAGTGAGATCAAGACCTGAGCCATCACTGAATAAGCTGCTTTCAGAAGACACTTTTAGGGAAAACTGGAGTGAAGAGGTGAATGCTCTGCGATTCGTTTTTAGCAAACAGGGATGGATCTGAGACAGAGAACAATCATGTCCGATCCCATTTTCTAGTTTTTATTGAGTTGGTTTAAGTTAGCGTTTAAGTCCTCAGGACTGGTGTGTAAACTATTGAACTTTTGCTCCCTGTGTGATCGGAAAGAAATCCAGCCCCTCTTCAGTTTTAAGCAATTGACTAGTAAGTTTCAATTGTGAATGTGCGCTCAATGCTAAAAGCCCACGACTGGCCTTTTCTCTTATTAATAAAGGTGCAATTTATTGCAGGGAAACAAAATTAAATTCCCGGCATGGAGTACATGCGAGTTTCGCTGAAGTAAAGAGTGCAGGATCTAGCCCACAATTTCCAGTGGTTAGAACCAGCCAATGCCTTTCTTTTTCTGAGTGAGAGATTTTGCCGTATAAACCCGTATTTGCATAATTTAGATCTGCCAATTTTTTTTCTTTTAGGGATTACTGTGTCCCTTAGGCCCTGCCATGAGACTGCTGCAGAGCAGAGAGCCAGTGACTAGACCTTTAAGGGAGACTGCTTGCCCTACCAGCAGTTAATAACAGAAAAGCTAGGTAAATTTCTCAGAGCTGCCCCAACAACAGCGTGTTTAAAAAATCCAGGTGAATGAGATTAAGATGTATCTCGATGACAACAAAGTAAATCCACCCTCACCTCCTCTTCCGAGTGCATGTAAAAAGCTGTGCTGGTGGGGTTTTTTCTTCCCCCAAACTAGAATCATGTAACACACATTCCAACCTTCCTCAAAAACACACATACACAAACCTGACCTACAACCCCCCACACACACACATCACCCCCCCGCCCCCCAGGCAAACACTGTACAGGCGCTGCAGAGATCAAGGCGTTGTAGGGCTTACCTGAGCAGGATCTAGCTTTGCTCCTCTGCTTGGGGGTGAAGCTGGAGGCTGGGCCGCCTAGGAAACTGCCCGGGTGGAAGAGGCTGCTGCTGTACTCGTGAGCAGCCGGCACATAGGAGGGGTAGGTGGGGATGGGGTGGTGGGTGGAGGGCTGGGCCCCCATGGAGGTTAAGCTGGTCCGCAGCGGGCTGGCACTCTCCATCTTCATCCCGTCCGACAAAGACACTTGGTACTTGATGGTCTCCTTCTCCTCCTGCCGGGCCCCGGCCGAGGAAGAGGGCGAGGCTGCGCTGGTGGAGTTGGGGTCCGGGGACACCTCCTTGGGAGGGGTGGGTGGGAAGCCGAAAAGGTGGGAGCCGGAGTGCGAGGCCGGGGTGAGCGAGGAGACCGAGGCCGTGCTGGAGGTGCTGCTGCCCGGGTACACGGAGATGGCCCCGGGGGCTCCAGCGGCGGAAGGGTGCAGGGGCCCTTTGGTGAAGGGATTCACCGTCCAAGGGTTGTGGTGATGGGCTGCCGAGAGCGCCGCTTTGCCGCTGTCCAGCCAGGGGATCCCGGGGCTGTGAATCAGGTGAGGCCGGCACATTTGACTCCCAGTCAGACGGGCTGTGGGGAGAGGGGAGTTTTCACTATCACACTAACCAGCCCGGCGAGGAAGACGGGCCCAGCGGAGCGCTGGGGGACGCCGGCAGAATCGCAGCCCGGCGCAGAGAGGGACGGGGAAGTGTCCAGCTGCGTCTCGCCGTTCAGTGGGACGCGCCCAGAGCCAGAGCCATATTGCTGGGGAGATCCAGCGGCCGCGCAAGGGCACCCGCCATCCCAAAGCCAGCGGGTGCCGAGCGAGCAGCGCCGGGGCTGGGGTGAATGTTTCACCGCAGACCTGCCCTGGCGAGCCAGGGGGACAACGCGGGCTCCCCTGCCCGCCTCGCCTCTCCCTATCCAGGCGCCAGGAACACCCTGCGAGTCCCGAAAGTCTCCCAACCCACTTGCTTCTTTGACTGAGCTGCAAAGAAAGCAGCAGCGACAGCATAATACTAAAGGGGGCTGTCTGGGGGTAGCAGCCCCTCTCCCCCAAAAGGAAAGCCCCGACTGGCTCTGCAGGCTTGGGGAGCACTTTCTCAGCTGCCACTAATACCCCGGTCCCCCCAAAATAAAATCTACCCGTGATCTGAATTAGTTTGTATTTCATATCCGGGAAGTGGCCGTGGCTCGGGACTAGGAAGTTTCTTCGGTCTGTATGCGCGCACTCACCCACCCACCCACTCAGTCTATTTCCCCTTCCTCCCCCTCATCCCCCCATCGGTTATTTCTAGGGTTAAAGTCCACCCGGGCTTCCCTTTCGATCCCCTTTTCTCGGGTCTCCCTGTCCAGTGATACTGAAGCAGCCCCCAGACAACCCTGGTCTCTAGTCACTGCCCGCCCGGCACAAGCCCACAGAGGACCCCGGGAGAAAGAAAACTGGGGGAGTGAGGGGGCAGACCGGTGCAGATTTACCGTGAGCTTGGCTGTAGGACACCCTGGCCCTGGCATGGGCCGAGTTGGCATAGTAGGGGTTGCCCTGGGAGTCCAGGTGATTGAAGAAGACATCGACTTCATCCGGAGGTAGGAGCTGCGCCGGTTCCATGTAGTTATGAGCCAGTCCTGGATGGTGCGTCTCCGGGTGCTGCCCGTTCAGCACGGCGTGGTGAGCCATCCAGCGAGGCTGGTCGGTGGCGACTTCCATGCCGGTGCTGAATGCCCAGCCCACCCCCCAACCAGCCCGGATTGGTGATGGTGAGGTTCTAAAACCACGGCAGGTGGCTCGTGTGTGTCTCAGGACAGGGGGGGAAGTCAGCGTGTCCCTCTCTTAGCAGGAAAGTTGTGGCGAGAGGCTCCCTGCGACACGCCCGGGACACCACCTGTAAGAGGAAAGGAGTGGTTAGTACTTTACATGGCTATTCAAGGGAGGCGCGTCACCCTCCGCATTTTCCACCTGGTTTGAGCTAATTCCGCAATTCCCAACATGCAGATGAATGGGGGTGGGGGAAGTCCCTCCTTGTGCCCCCCCGCAAAAGTCTCACTTTGTGCTCCGTCGCCCCCACAAGTTCTTACCCTGGCTTCCCCCCTCCCCCCCCCAAAAAATAAACAGCGTCTGTTTTCAAGAGCTTTAAAAAAAAAGGTTTCCTCTTTTCTACAAACGTCAATAAGAGTTTTTCCAGCTGCCTTTAGAGGGGAAAAAAAGTAAAAAACAGCAGGTCTAATGTCACCTACTTATACCAGCTCGAACTGACACAAAAGCAAAAGAGGAAAAGGAAAAGTGAAAGGAATGTTCAGAGAGAGAAAAGGCAGCAGCTCAGAATCAATTTCCCTGAAGAATAAACCCAGCTCTTCTTTCCCCCCTAACATACTTACACAAAGTCCCTCCAAGTGGAGTGAATCTAATTCCAAATGTTTGCAGAGTTTCTTTCTGGGGTTGTAAGTTTAGGGGGTGGGAGGGGGGGTGGTGATGGATGGTTGTTTGGAGGCTGTGACTGCAGAAGAGAGTGAGTGAGAGAGAGAAGGAAGAGGAGGATTGGATGGAGGTTCTTACTCAGATGGCAAGCTCCACTTATTCTGGCCTTTTTTGTAACATCCCCAAAGCATCCTATGTCAGCCCTGGCGCCAGCTGGACTCAGTTCAGTAGACATGAACTAGGGGCGACGCGCAGGGCTAAGAACCTCCGCCCAGCCAATCAGCGTCCTAGCGCCCAGCCTCGCGCTGCCATTGGCCCCAGAAATCCACATTCCCCTAATTTACTTCAAACATCTTAAAAGAGCTGAACCCGCCAAAGACAGAAAAGACCCCCCCGCCCACCTCTCACTATCCCCGCTTCCACTCTCCCCTGCCCGCAGCACCAGCCAGGTCCGCCTGTCTTGCAGAGCGGGTGTTTGTTTGCGGCTAATGTTAAATACCCCCCAGTGCTCCAGAATAAGGTTCTGAACAAATTATTCCAATTCCAACCAGTTTGGGGGATCGAAATACATGCACCAAAGCCGTGAAGGGGGGAAACCTAAGTGGGTCAGGGTCTCTCCCACGATAGATGCCCGGGCAGCAGCCTGTTAGAAGGCGCACACAAACCCGGTTTTACTGAATGGCTAATTGCTTCACAAATCTGTCTGTAAAATAAATAAATAAATAAATTAAATAAGGCAAAATATGTTTATCTGTTTATTTGATTGGCGTGTGACCCTCAGTCGGGAGTACGCTGTAAAGACAGAATTGGATCGGCCAGGCTCTCCTTAGACAGAATCTCCCATTATGTGAACGGGGTTTCTGTGTGAGTAAGGACGGCGGAACCTGCTCCTAAATAGAAAAGGGATTTGACGGGTAAGGATTGGATAAGAACATGCTTGTTTTCTTTCCTTAACATTTAAGCGTGATGCGTTTGCCCCAGTGAACTCTGGCTGTTTGCTCAGAACGAATGCAGGTTATTTTAGCCAGTTGCATTAACACGGGAATCATTTCTCATTTAACCAGGACTCTAGTTTTGCCGAAGCAGTACTTTAAATGTTAGAAAACCCCGGATTCGGGTCGTTAGCAGATGTCACATTTGTCCGGGATGGTTACCGTCATGTTAGTTCGAAATAAGTGAATCAGCAAAATAAAATAAGATTAAAATGAAAATATACCCGCACAAGTCTGTTTGGAACCCACCGGGGGCGGGCGTGTAAACTAGAGGGCTTAGGACCCCAAAAATCCGTTTGAGTCATTTTTTTTGTATAGCTAGTCGTTGGTTGTATATTTTTGGACCCGATCCTGCCAGTCTCCCAGCCGCCCTGCAGACTACCTGCGCTTGCCTCTCGCGCAGAGCCCCCATGGACTTCCCTGGGACACTTCCCTGAAATCTCTGAGTAATGCAGGCTCTGGGCTCGCTGACTTGCCTGTGAGTTTGGGCTGCGCGCCGAAAGCATGGTCAGGCCCAAAGCGACATTATAGCGTTACAAGAATAGGAAACCCCCAAATAATAAGAAAAAAAACACCCCCTTGTTTAAGTAAGTGTATGTTTGTACTAGACAATGAACAGCCTGAAGCGCAGTGGGTCAGTCCTGGCCCTCGGAGCCCGACTGTGCTATTTCATCGGGAACCTTTTCAAAACTCATTTTTATAAACTCTCTCTTTGTTTTGGGTTGGTTTTTGACGTATTTCTATCCGTTTGAAGCAGCCGAGGCTTTCAACCCGCCTGTTATAGGGCGGATGAGAAGTGCAATCTGAATCAACAGGCTTTTTATGCAGCGAGCTAATTAATTTATCACAGTTTGAAGGTCCCACTTTTAACAGTCTGTGTTCTGCGAAAAGCGACTGGGGGGGGGGGGGGGGGGGGAGAAGGGAGAGGAGGCAAAGAACACAGGGTGACAGGAAAATACAATTAAGACTAACATGGTGTGAGCCAGGTCTCTACCTACCCCTAAAAATGTTGATATTAAAAAAGAACTAATTGACTGGTTTGGGTTGGTTTTTTAAGAGCTCTTTTCATTTTATTGTAAATCCTCTTATCTCCTAGATGCAGAAAAATAATTGTTTACATGAATAGATTTCAAGGGTGAAATCAAAGCAAGAAAACCGGCCTCTCTCTCCCATCCACCTCAGAAATGAAGACATTGCTGGGGGGAAAAGGTGGGTTAGGGGGACCCTGTGGAGATGTTTTTGAGATTGGCCCCAAGTCTTGTCACATTCCTTACTTTATGTGTAAATTCCATACTTATTATTCCTTCTACCAATTCATTCCCAGATCACAATGGAAGAGGTGGTTGGTTTGTAGGGGAGGGGTGTGTGTGATCTGGTTGTATCATTCTGGGTGGTGTACATCTCCTTGTAGGGTGAGATGGGGTACTTTGTGGGACAGGGGAGAGTTATGATCCGGTTATATCATGGACTGGGGAGTCCGTCCCCCCCACTGTACCAGGCCAGAGGGGTGTGTTGGAGAAGGAGGGAGATGTTGTGAGCAGGGTGTAATACTCTTGACAGGGAAGGAGAGTAGATCCTCCCCACTGTAAGGCACGATTGATGTATGTGTGCTGAGCTGGGGGGTTGTGATCAGGTTGTATTGCCCTGGGGGGTATACCCCCCCTCAGGATTGTATGTTTGGGGGGAGTTAGGGCAGGATTTGAGGGGTGTGATCAGGTTATATAATCGCACTACACCCACCCACAATGTAGGGTGGTCAGACTATATAATCACACACACAATGTAAGGCAGGAGTGTGTTTTAGGGGGTACTCAGGTTATATAATCACGCACAGA
This sequence comes from Trachemys scripta elegans, assembly GCF_013100865.1. Taxonomy (NCBI): domain Eukaryota; kingdom Metazoa; phylum Chordata; order Testudines; family Emydidae; genus Trachemys; species Trachemys scripta. The sequence continues at coordinate 23,337,807 of NC_048304.1, forward strand.
ATAGGGCAGTGGTGGTGTGCGATGGCGAACAGGTTATATAACCCCCCTCCCAACACACCACACAGGAGGGTAGGGCAGGGCTGGGCGTGTTGGCGTGACCAGCCTATATAACCCCCCACCCCCAACAGAGTGCAGGGCAGGGCCGGGTGTGCAGGGGAAGGTCTCCCTGCAGAGGGGAGGGGGCCGGCTCGGAGGATTGACAGTCAGTAATTGGGTAATAGGAGGCTGCTTCTCCCCAGCCAGGCGGCCCCAGTCACTGAGACGCCGGGGCTCTGACGTCACCCGCCGCTGCCAAATTCGCCAGGAAATGAACTTTTTAATAATAATAATAATACAAGACAAACCCCTCTCTCCCCGACTTGGGGCGGGTTCTCCCTGGGAACTAGGGGTCCCGGACACCCCCAATTCCTGCCCTGCCCCCCTGCTCCTGCCTCCATCCCTGCCACCTTCGCAGCCAGACAAAACCAGTCCAGATTTCCAAAGCAAGCGGGGGGCAGATACACCACAGCTTCCCCGCCCCCCGCCCTCTCTTTTTTGGCATCTTCCTCCCCGCTGGCTGCAGGCTGGGCCGGGCTGCGGGGCAGGGGGTTGCGGGGACAGGGTGGTGGTGCGGTGAGAGGATTTTCCCTCCTCCCCCCTCTTGGAAAACTAAGGCGAGCCGGACTCCTGCGCTGCCAGGATCCGCCCGGCCGGAGCTTGTGCAGGCGGAGACAGGGAGGTGGGCGCCGCGCGGCCGTGGGGATCCGTGGGCCGCGTGGGGGCGGCAGCGGGCTGGAGGGGAGATCAGCACGCTCCAGTCCCGGGCTCTGCTCGGGGTCTTTAGGGCCGGGAGCACGCGGGTCGGGGGAGCCGGGCTGAGGATGTGCCGCCGCCGGCCCCTGCGGGAGAGGGGAAGCCCTGCACTCCCCAGCCCCCCGGCGGGGTGGGAGGCCGGCGCGGGCGGGCAGCCGCAGAAAGGAGCCGCGATGCAGTTGCAGCCGGCGGGGCTGGCCCGGCCGCGGGAGGGGTGGGGGGTTGGAGACAGGCGGTCTGGCTGCGCCGGCCGGGACAGGGCTTGCTCGGAGCTAGCCGGGGCCACACAGCGCAACCCCCTGCCCCGCGGCCTCAGCCCTCTGCTGGGGGGTGGGGGGAGGAGGGGAGGGGTTGCTGATGCCTTTGCCCCGGCTCTGAGCCAGGGCCGGCCGGGAGCTCGCCCCAAGCCCGCATCCTGTGCGACAGCCCGGGCACAGAATCCTGAACCTAGCCCCGTCTTCCCACCACCACCTCCCCATGGCCTCGGCTTCTCCCCCCTTCCCGGCTTCCCCTTGCCTACCCGCGGTTCTCAGGCTTGGGACCCCCCCGAACCCCTCTCGCCCAGCCCCCTCCCCCCACGCACACACTTCCCGTTTGTTTTCAGCCAGTGAAAGCGATTAAAACAGGAGAGAAGGGATCGTACAAGTAAGTCTGTCAGCGCCTCCCACACACAATCTCTCCGGTGAAATCGGGGCGCGGGGAGACGTAGCCTGGCATAGATACAGACTGATCTAGAAGCTGCCACCGCAGACCCCTAGGCCGGAATTAGTACATTATAGAACCAAAGATAAACTCGGCCCTATTGGATGATTTATTCGGATTCTGGTGTAAGGGCGCTTTCGCAGATATGATCTTCCAATATCAGGCTGTATCCACCGCAGGCTCTGTACCAGGCCTGGGGTGCGCAGGAGGGAGAGAGGTGACAACCTTTTCTAAAAACAATCATTAAAATGATCTATATTTTTTCACACACCCAAATCGATCTTTTCAATGAAAATAAGGAGATTTCGGATCAGGAATTTTTACTCCCAAGTATCAAGTTACAAACAACAGAAGGGAACAACAAATCTCACCGTGTTTGATTACTAGAAATAAATGCTCTCCTGCCCCTGTTTGCAAAATTAACCGGGAGGGGGGCTGCTGGGAGAATGTTTTAATAGATCCGAACAAACGTTTCACGCTGAAAAATCACAGATCCCCGCAGAACGTGATTTCAAAAGCTCCTGCGAAAGCGTTGGGTGAGAACCCAAATTCGTTGCAGTGGCTGGGCTGTTAATGCGATCGTATTAATACCGGTGTTAATGCGCTCCGAATACATTCTTATTAATTAATACCAACCTTTTTAATTATTTCCCCGCTGCAATGAGCAAGGCGGCGTTGGGGGGCTGTTTGTTTTAGGCAGGTGATAAAATCGCAGTTAACGAGCTGATAATTCGTTCATGTTTGTTTTAAAAGACAAATTGTAAAGATTAATCAGGCTGCTTGATTTATGGAGCGACAGACCCCAAAACTGCCCAGGAAACTCTCCCTGAAGCCCCCGTGTCAGATTACCCTGCAGCCGGTTCTTGCCACTTCCCTGCAGCCAGGGGAGCTCGCTGCTTCCTCTGCAGACCTTGCCTACAACATCCACATGATGGCAAGGAGCGGGAGGGGAAAAAACCCCCAACCCGTCCGCGAGGCACTGGGGAGATACTGGGGTGGGGGAAATAAACGGTGCAGTTTCCTCCTCAAAAATGAAAATCCAAAATCCAAACGAATTCCCTGTCCGTCCTCGCCGCCGCCTCTCTCTGGGACTGGAGTGTGTCGCTAAAAGAAATTCTCACTGGCTTCCTTTGCCACCAATGTTTTCGGGGTATTCCTGACACTATTACTGTCCTTGCCCAGGCTTCTGGGCAACTTCTTCCTATCCTCTTATTTTCCTGAAAAGTCAATGTCTCCCATCGGGCGGTTATTATTATTAATGAGTGTCTCTATGTATTCTTAATTATCATTAGGTCTTCCCAGCAGCTTTAGGGCCACTGCTCCTATGCACTGCTTTCCCCTGCCTTGGGATGACCACTAAATCGCTTTTTCCAGCTCTTCTCTTTAAACTCCTGACAATAAACAGCAAATAAAATCATTCTCCGTTTCAAAAAAAAAAAAAAAAAATCCCTTCCACGTGGAATACAGGAGTTCATAGGCGGTTTAATTCTTTCCAGTGAAATCGCAAGACACAGTCCTGTATGTATTACACATCCACATCCACTGATACTTACTAGAGCGCAGGGTGTGTGTGGAAATTGTGCTTAATGGCTTATTATGAATTCTTCTCCAAACGTGTTTTGAGAACTCCAGGTTCAGTGATCCCCGCGCCTCTGATTTACAAACTCCTTGTTCAGCGCGTGGCAGTTCAGCGCTTCGGTCTTGTTTGTTAGGGTAGGTTTGTTATTAAATGCCCCACTGCAGCAACACCGGGGGGCAAAGGAGTAAAGCGGTGTGCTTGGGACGTTTATTTAATTAATGCGCTCATCGGAACATAAACTAACCCGCACAAGGACCTTCGGCGCAGAAGCTTAACTAATTTTCTGGAGCTGAGATTCAGCCTGTTTCACACGGCTGGTTAAACAACTATTGTGTCAATTTTATTAAAGTCCTCTCTGGAGAGAATCTGCCTGAACGGGCGGTGAGCTGCAGGATTGCAGTCAGCCGGCTCCAGTCCCTGAAGTCACTCCTGGCTGGGCCCTGCATTCCCCCACCCGTTCCATCTCCCTTCCATAGCTTCTTCCAACAGATTGCTAGATTTACTGGCTGTTCTATGCAAACACAAGGTACGCCAAATGCATTACAAATCGCCCTCCTTCTTTGCACATGCCATAGTCTGCAGGGCATGGCAATTGAGAAAAGAAAAGGAAGAATTGTATCCAAACATCAAATCCCACCTTTTATTTTTCAAGTGTCTCTCTCTGTATATATGTCCAGGCAAGCCGATAAATCAGCTATCTGTGTTTTCTGAGATATAGCTAGATTCGATAGATAGTCATGCAGATCTATATGGATTTATCTAGTGAGAGGGAAAACTGGTAAAACAGAAAAGCGCATTATGAGTTATAAAATTTTCTCCACAGACTGGCGGTCTATCTCTCAGAACCGTCTTTTTTATCTCTTTTTATGCAACAGTTTTACTAACCTTAATTTTTTGTTGTAATTTTTAAAGGGAGATCTTCCAGATCTGGAAACACAGCTGGTTATTTTAATTTGATTGACAAGTGATGTCATCTCGTTAAGGGGGGGAGGGAACATGTTTTAGCAACAGTTAGTGGGGCCATTTGATGTAGCAAGACACCTGTGTCTATGATCAAGGCGCATATAGATTCGAAGGCAGAAAACGTATGTGCCCAGACCTACACGCAGACTGTTTATTTACATGCCCTCAATGTTTGCCCCGGTTTTATTTGACGAAATCTCAATTTAAGAGATTTTATGCCGGACTCTAAAAGCAACAAGAAGTGGGCAAAGGTTCAGTAGGGAAATAACCAAAGCCCCATGGTCTGCTGTAACAGAATCTGGACGCTGAACGTTTGGGGAAGAAAGCGTTGGTTGAGCTAATTGTTCGATAATCCCTGGCCTGTCCATGCGGATGGGGAGCGGTTCGGTACCAGGGAACATTCTGCCAGCCGGCTGTGACAGTTTTCCTTTTGGCAGTTTTGGACTTTTCCTATCATTTATCTTGTTAATTAGGGGAGGAGGGAGCTGGCCGCCTCCTATCTCCTTTTACGCCTTTGATCTAGATATTACAACGGATAATAATTATTGCAATCTATAAGCTCTTCACGGGAAAGGTTTCCCACCAGACCACGCCGCCGCAAAGTCAATACAAGAAATATCTCTCCCCAACTCCACCCCAGCCATCAGAGCTGCAATCTCTGTGCCCCGATCCTGCTTCACAGGGGCGAAGTGCTAGGTACGGTGGCATACAATAATCTGTCATATCACATCGAATATGTTTTAGCATAAATTCCTATCCTCGCTTTGTCGCTCTATCATTCAAATGCATTGTTCGAATGGCAACCGCATCTACTTTCCTCTTTGTTTAAACTTCACTCATCCTGACTGCAAACCCCAGGGGCAGCATAAGTTTTTCCTCTCTTTGTAACCCTATTCTTCTCGTCTTTTCCTATGTGCAACTAATTGGTGCAGCCATCAAAAACGGAGGAAAGAGCGAGCGAGCGCGAGAGAGGCGCGCTTAATTAACCCCTACAGGGTCTGAGATAAGAGGGGCTGCACACGGCACGAGCCATGTTGGAGGGCACGCAGGCTTCGGGGTCGCCTTTGCGTCTCCGTGCAGACCTTGGCGGAGCTGTGGGAGCGCGATGCAAGGTACTCACTGCTGAGAGGGCTGCTGGTGGTCTCCCGCGACGCCCGTCCCCTGCAGCAGCAGCAGGAGCGAGATCCTCAGTGCCAGCAGCATGGGGTGCAGGGTGGGATGTGTCTGTGTGTGTGTGGGGGGGGGCAGGCAGGGGGAGCCGGCTGCGCGGGGGGGGGGGGGGGGCGGCAGGCCTGTGGATGTAACGCACAGCCACCTCGCTGCTCGCCCGGGCTGCTGCAACCCCCAGTCTTCCAGCAATCTGGCTAAGTCAGGTACAGAAATAGAAACACGTATGACTGGCGTCAGAAAGGCACACACACACTCACACACACGCTTCCGGGTTAGCCCTCGAGCCAGCCACCCCGCAGCCTGCTGCGGCTGCAGCAGGTACAGAGCCCGCCAGAGCCTTTCTCCCCGCGGCCCGGGAACGTGGGGGACCCTGCCCGCGCTCACACGCAGCCCGAGCGGTCCAGGTCCTGTATGATCGGCTCTGCACCCCGGGGAGGGGGAACCGAGAGTCTGCCAGGCGGAGCAAGCCACTGCCACGTTTGTTGCTGTCATGATTATGTCCTCTGCTGTTAGCTAAAATACTAATCATTGTTCAGAGACTAGCCGCTACAGGGAGTCTTTGGTTAGAAATACGAGCAGTCACTTTCCAGCCCTTCTGTCCAGACTTTTCCCAATGTTCCTCTTTCTTTATGTTTCTTGCTTGCTTGCTTTCTTAAAATACAACCTGCATGACTAGTACATTTTCAATGCTGGCTAATAAGGTTATAAAATGACATAGTTACCTCTTAACCGCAACCCCCCATTTAAGCTGCATAAAAACAGAACGATTTAGGGAATAAATCACCGACCACGTACTCCTTTTAACTGCTGGAAAAGCCTTGCCTAGATCTGCCCCCTACTTCCCCAGCCAGGTGATTCAGATCGGATATTTTGCCCATTGCTCCATGAGAGTTTTCACTCCCCACTGGGTGACTCCTCATGGCTCTTGTTTTCCCTCCCGACTTTTTGGATTGTTTGGATCCTGTCCTCTCGACGCGCCTGACAACTTGTAAATACGTTTTGTTCCCCTGCAATTTGTTTGCAATTTGTTCATCACGGTAAAGTTCCCTAGCCCTGGATCCCTTGTCTGGCTTCCCTGGTCGCCTCACTGGCTCCCTAATTCGCCTCACCCCGGGCACAACAATCTGCCGGGCATCCCTTACTTGAGCCACATTGGTAAATATATCGTCCAGCCCAGAGTCTGTTACCCCAGACCTGGTAGTGCCGGGCAGCCCCAAACCCAAGCACCACCACACGGCTTTGGAAATTGGCAAACCTTTTGCTCAAACGCAGCAACTGCAGCGATAACGAGGATAGTACTACTAATAATTAATACGTGCAATTAATAAATGCTCCCCCTATTGTAATCGACACGGTTGGTTTCGGAGTATGCCGCAAAAAAGGCGCTTTGGTAGGCTGTCTAGGGGACTTTCATACCAAAAATTTCGTTGCAGGGTTCGATTTTCTGGACGCACATTTCGATGTCAATTCGCTTGTGAGATATTTGGGGCCCGATCCTGCAGTTCTTGCTCAGGCAACACCACTTCCATGGAGAAATCGCCTGAGTTAAGGCTGCAAGATCGGGCCCTGGAAGAGAAAGATCCGATGTCAGTTTCAGACACAGATATTTAGTTTTTGGTACAAAGCTGTCTGCGACAACTGATTTTATATCTATATAGACACACACAATAACTAATCATTGCAATGATACTATTTATTTGGGCAGCTGCTTTACTTGCCAGTTTCTTTGAACATGGCCAAATTTGAGTTAAAAAAATTAATAAAGATGTTACCCTTGTTTCAGCTTCTCGCTCTGCAACCAAACAAGCCAACCTTGGCTCCAAATCCTGCACCCGAACTATTCTTATTGAAATCGCCTCAAAGCCATTCAGTCGCCAGTGTGGATTTTTCTCCCACTCTCTGCACCCCACAGCAAAAGGAGAATAAAGGGGGTGGGGTGGGGGTGGAAGAGCTGCCTTGAAAAAAAACGCAGGGGAGGCGGTTGAAGCCTATAGTTGGGTAATTTTAAAACATGCAAAGCTGTGCAAATCTGCTGCACGGGACTGGGACTGCAAAGGCTCCCTGGCTAGGCAGGTGCAAACGAAGCAGAACCCAGGGCCGGCAAAGATGCGGGGCTTTCCAGGGGAGAACAAACCCTCGCATCTTTTTATTAACAAATCTGACAACAATGGGGGGGGGGGGATAGGACGGGGCCAGGCGCGGAGGGGTGTCAATTTAACATCGCACCCCCCATTGGTGAAAAGAAATGAACGTTCCGAAGTGGAGCTGTTTTTAAAAAAAATTATAAGCCATAAAGACACATACTTAATCCTGGGAGATTCACTGCTATTAATTCACGGTGGTTTGGTTTGGTTTAGTTTGTTTATTGGCCCATCGCAATAATCCGTGTTCTTCCCTCTTCGCGAAAGGAATAGTTTGGCAGGATGATGTGGCGTTTAAAACGCGATCATTCTTTAGCTGTAATAGGGCCAGTCTATTAGAAGAGAAAGTATCTGGGAATTCTAAAGTGACTGCGAGTTTAAGAATGAAAAAACACTGTTCATTAGAAATCAGTTTCAGACCTAGATCCATCTAATATATAAATATACCAGCAAAGCAGTTTGAATCTTTGATCGCTTCTTTCATACCTGAGTTGCAAGATAATTTGGGGACACAAGGTTTACATTATAAACTGAAAACTACCATCTCTTTCCCAATTTCCAACCCTCTTGGTTTATTTTAATCTCTGAGCATGCTAGTCGCTAGGGGTGAAATGTTTTTCAAAACAGATAAAAAACACCCATTTCCAGTGTGAAAGAGAACAAGAGTATTTCATAGGAGCTTACTCTTTCGCGCTGTATGTCTCTAGATTTTCTTTGAAGCATCGCTTCATTTGGTCAGTAAATTTGGTCCTTACATTATTAAATTTTGCTAAGGATGGCGTTACCTGTTTGCATCTAGTTCAAATAAGAAACCAGCCGTGTTATAAAGCAACCATGCAACGCGAACGATTTTTTCCCCACCGGATATGTAGTAGATCTGCACATTTTTAGAAATAACGAATTCTGTGATTTGTTCTGGAAGAGGAAAAACTACCCCAAGAAATGCCCTAAATCATCAGCAAAGACAAGACTGGTTTATTTAAAACACCGAGCAATAGTTCTTTATTTGACACGCCAAGCTGTTCTCTGTCACTGGGCATTAGCCACTCTTTAGATAGAAGGGTCCCTTATGGAGTGGCTAGGGAACAGCACCCAAAATATTCTGCATTTCCATCCAAGCAGCCAGTGACAATAACATAGGGGCGGTTTAGGGGAGAATCTGCAATAAACAATACTCCATCTCTCCTTGCTAAGAGCACCAGGCTGTAAGGACAATCTCTCCCCTTCCGAGTGCATTGTCTCCATGGGAGCACCGCTGTTTACACTTTCTCCAGTTCAACACAGCCCCGGTGAGGAAGAGTTGTAGTAGCCTCCCCACAGCCACAGCCAAAGCTCTCTGTTTAAATTGGGATTTCCCCCCTCGGCCGAAATGAAAGGCTTTTAATCTACAGCCCGAGGAAGCAGAGCCCCATATTTCATCCCAGCCCCGTTCCCCAGGGCACTTTGTCACGAGTTGATTATTTTTAATACCCTTACCTTTTCCCTACAGCGACTTTTCTTCCCTTGCTTCTTGAGCGCCTTCCACTGGGTTCTTTGCTGGCGGGCTGGTGGTCTTTTTCTCTCTTCCTGGGGTCATTTACAGCGGCCAGGCACATCTGGATTCGCCTCTGCCTAGCTCGCCTTCATGTCTTTGAATAAAGAGGAACGAAAGTGTCTAAATGGCCGGTGAATGCATAAGCAGGCCAGCAGAGGGGTTGCCAGGGGTAGGCTGTTTAAAACTGGCAGCAATTTTCGAGCTGGTCCCCCCCCCCTTCCCTCCCCTTCTCCCTCTCACTCTCCTGCATTCACGGATGGCACAGCGAGCCAGTGTGTATTTATGTACATAATAAGGCAGCTCGTCCCCTCAACTACATTTGCATCATTACAATATCTGTACAAGCACATCACATTGTCTGCTGCTTGCACCTTTTGTTGCGTTCGCTGTCACAGTCTACGCGACTTGACTTTCATATTTTTAAATGAATTGATATTATACCAACAACACACACACACACACAAAGACACTACAGTCTCCTAAGAAATATGGGATTCAGATTTAAGGTCTATTTAGCTGCAGTCTCTCTTTATTTCCTATTGCTTTCAAGAAAGGAGAACAGTTTGTATTCTTTTCCCTCCCTGGTGAGGGGAGTAAATCTTGCATTTAACATGCTGGCCTTTTATAAGCGTTCTTATTTTTCTGTCCCTAATTTTAATCTGCTGGACTATGCACCTGCACGTAATATCAGCTCTGTGTGTGGGGAGGGGGCCGGGGGAAGGAATAAAAACGCAGATACCAACCAGCGAGTCGTTGTGCGCAAAGAAAGAAATGTTAAAATGCATCTATCCCAGCCTATTAGGCAAGTCAGCCAGAACTAATGTGTTTGAAAATGTTTGCAAGCTACTAGACTCAGCGCAAGACTGGAAATCTTCACCTGCTCTTTATTTTCTTATTGGTTTATAGGGAGTTTCACCTTGTTCCCCCTCACTTCTCCCACCCTCCATATTACAGCCAGCAAAATAACTTCTTTGGTACATAACACAGCAAGGGCTGTGTCTAAACTGTATATCCCCTCTTCAGGCAAAGGGCAGAGTGTGAGAGAGAATATTGCCCTTCGATTAGGAAAGGACGGGATACAATACCAAAACTTCAAATATTTTAAATTCATTTTTGGGGGGGGGCAAGGGAACCCCACTTTCCCAATTTAAATTATCATACTAATGTAATAAAATCTAGGGGGGGAGAAATGCGTTTCAAGAAGGAAGCAGAAAAGTTTCATAGGAGAAGAATTATCATAATGGAGGTAAAAAATATGTGAGCAACAAAAACAACAACTAAAAATCCTATTTTGCTGGCATTTTCTGTCTGTCTTTGTGATATGATTCGGGGGGGGAGGTCCTTGATATGCTACAGATAATTCTTATCAGCCCCCAGCAGCCTATTTCCAAAGTAACTGTTTTAATTACTCGCCTGTATCACCCTTCGTCCTAAGAGATGAGATACAGAACCAGATTTATTCAGGGTAAAAAAAAAGGCTGTTATTAAAAAAAAATGCTCATATTTTAAAGGCAAAAGCAAGGCGCTATTGCAAATCCAGATACTCGAATAAAAAAAAGCCCCCTAAACTGAAAGGTCCTGTGTAATTCAAAGGATTAGGAGCCGTGAGGTTCTTACGCATGCATTTTAATATAGATGGGGATTTGAACCCAGAGACGTTGTGTGTGTGTTGTGTTTTTGTTTTAATTTTGTAGAAAGGTCAGAGTTTCGGATACATTTCTATTCTTTGACAACTGCATTGCTATCTGCCCGGCTAGTCAGATGTCTGTAGAGAGTAACCCCCAAACTCTACAATGACTCAATACAGTCTTTACAAATGTATTTTGCTGAATGCTTATTATAGGCTAATGATGTTTTATTCTGCCTGCACCATTTAGATTTCATACTAAAGATGTCATTTTAAAGTCTGAGGGTAAGAAGAAAAAAAACCCTCACAGTTTTCTTCCACTGTAACAACCATATTCTGCATATTGAAAAATATGATAGACAGTGAGTAGGTTTAACAAATAACCCAACCTTTTCAATATTGATTTAACAAAAAAGAGAGGGAGAGGATTTAAAAGCAGTAGTAGTAGCAGCAGAGAGAATATAGGCTCAGCAACTCCAGAGGTTCTCCTCCTTATTATTACCATCCAGGGGTAATTTTTCATCTCTGCTAGCTAATCTTTGTTCCTTGTGAAGATAATGAATAGCCCAATCCTTATCTCCTGGGCTCCTGGAGGCTGCTGGAGAATGGGGTTGAACAGGGTTGAAAATTGGTTCCAAAGTGCTGCTGAATAAATGGTGTTCCTTATCTCTCGCTTCCAGATTATCAGGACCCTTTCAAAACTCACACAACAAATACAGCCACCGCATCTAATGCATCATTTACCAGAGCAGATCTCCGCGTTTGATCGGCAGATAGGCAAAATCTATGTATTCCTTGCTGTACTTAGCATGCATGCATGCTTGTGTGTGCGCCCTGCATGTGTGTGCCCAGCCAGCGATTGTGTAGAAATGTACACACGAGTGTGTGTGTGCAATGCATGGGCTATCCGGGAGGCTGGCATCTTTAACAACTCATATTTTGTTAGCACTCCCCATTTACTCACTGTTATATTCGTTGTGTAATAAAGTGCACTCCTAGCATCTCTGACACTGGCGAGAAAAATGGCACAAGAATATGGGGGTGGGGGGAGGGAAGAGAGAGACACGTTGTAAGACTCCTTTAGATTTGGTTGGACCACTTAGGAGATGGCAAACTTGCCTGCAGAAATATATATCTAATGGCACACACAGACCCACACCCGCACACCCCAAGGGGTGATCACAGGGAGCGAGATCGTTACGTTTATATCTATAAACAGGTGGGTGTGGGAGAGGTTGGTTTTCGGTAGGAAACCAAATGAAGACAAACAGTTGTGATCTGGTCCCCCTTTTTGTGAGTGAGTGAGTGGTACCCAGCCTCTGCGCAGGGGCTGCCCCCAGTCCGGAAATGCTGGGGGTCCCCTGCCTGGGAGACATAAGCAGCTTTGCTCGCTTGCCTTCAGACCAGCTCCGAAAGCGAAGTCTGGCTCGGGGCGGTTGTTGTGCCCTGGCCTGGGGTCGCTGGCGCCAGGCAGCTGGAGGGCTGTTGATTTAGGACTGTTCAGGCACCAACTTGCCCCTGCTAGGATCTGGCACTCATTGGTTCGCCCCTTTTCTTCCCCAAACCCCCCAGCCTCAGCTCCCGCTCGGGAAGCTACCTCGCTTTCCGAGGCGCTGCCAGCACAGGGCGCCCCGCGCTGGCCCGAGGCAGCGAAGGGGTTAAGTCCCCGACAAAGCCCAGCACACCGGCTCCGCGTTAGGGCGCTAAGTGGCTGAGGAGCAGGTTGCGGCCGCCCGGCCATTTATCGGCTAGTGCTGGGTCAATAATCCCCAGCCAGCCCCTCTGGAGCGCTCAGCGGCTCCCGAGTGGGGCTGGCTTGTCCCGTCCCCAAGCGATTCGCTCCAGCTTTGTCGCCTTTAGACTGATTCGGATTCGTTCCGGAGCGCCCCGTGCCCTGGGTTCTGCCGGGGGGACACGCGGGCTGCTGGGGCAGAGCCTGGGGCACCCGGCTGACCCCGGGGCAGGTAGGCGTGGGGAGCCCTGCCTCATTCCCTCCTCTCCCCGGGGGGCTGGCGCGGCCCGGGACAAGTGTGAACGGGGCAAGTAGGCCGAGCTCCCCTTGGCGTTCCCGTCTGACCTGGAGGCCAGGCGGGCGCCGGGGCTGATTGCAGGAGCGGATCGCATCCCCGCTGCCCCCGGCCTGGTTCCAGTGTCCCGGGCTCGGCCAGGCAGTATTCGCCCCGGACAGCCCGCTCCGGAAGGGAGCCCAGAGCAGGGGTATTTTGTTGTCAGTACCGTTACCCAGGAGATGGGGTCTTGCCCCGGGTACAGCGCCTTGTGTGACTGCGCTTCCCCCCAGCCCGGGACACGGGCACCATCAGCCCGAGCTTCTGCAAACACCTGCCTAAGGAAAATGCCTCCTGCACAGTGAATTGATTCCCTAGAGAGGGGCCTGCCACGTGCCCATGGAAGGGCCGCCCCGCCCTAGCACACTGGACCCAAAACCCAGGCAGAGCGGGGAGAGTTAGCTCGGGTCTGCCCCCAGCTCCCATTTCCAGGGGAGGAGGGGAAACTATCCCTTCACCTGGAGAGACATGTTTGCTTTCCTTTGCTGTTCTCAGCCACCAGTCCTTGCATCTTGTTTTCCTTCTTTGCAGATTATTACGTTGATTTGCTGCCTGGGTTTTTAAAAAATGTAGGGGAACATTTCTAGCCGAGAAATATTTCTCCAGCCATTCCCCCCTTAGGTCTTAACCAGCACAAAGAGGTGGCCAAGGTGCAGTATGGTTCACCTTGGCAGCCTTGTCCTGAAGGGATCTATGGGGGAAACACACAACCTTCTAGTCCCACTTGGCTTCCATGCCAGGACAAGACAAAGAGGAGGGGAGGTGTGCCATCTTTTCATTTTGAATAGGTGGGCTCCATTCCTGTATTCCTTTGCTTTCCCCCAAGGGAGGAATGAAAACTTCGGAAACTTGAGGGAAATAATAGCTCAGAAAAACCAGCCCACCACTTCTGCCCCTATTAAAGAGTTTTGCAAATGTCCAACTTGTACTAATTTTTTTACAGCTACATTCACTGTTGTTCCCTGCAAAAAATGGACCTGTGTTAGTTTATTAATAACCTAAACATTAGGTATTAAAGACCTATGAGTGACACAGGATGACAAAAAGCTGTATTTTTCCAATATACACAAGCACACATTTAATAACCTTCTATTGCATCTCAGCTAGGCCTTCTCTCTGATGGTTCCCATGGCAACTGAGATAAAAAAGCAGCCATTTTCCATATCTCTATGAAAGTCTATTATATTGCAGGATTAGTTCATCTTCTGCTAAGGTCAAACACAAAGTCATACAACCTGAAATATTTAGAATCCATGTACATTCATTTTTTTTATATGCCCTTTCATTTTCCGCGAAAGAGTGGGCTCCTCTGAGGTTTTATTCCCCAGAAAATGCAAAGCAAAGCAATAAAAAAAAATCATGATTAGCCATTGATGAAAAGTTCTTTTTTTCTTTCTTTTTTTAAACTATTGTTACATAGATAGTGTATTACCCATTTATCTCTATCAACAGCAATGATTTCTAGTGATATTGAACAGCTAATTGGACTCTGTGAGATTTGCAGGCGGAGGGCGCCACCTTCTGGCCAGCATTGGAGAAGCATTCGAGTTTCCTAAGCAAATGCTTTTGGTTTGTTTATGGTGCAGTAGGACTCAGAAGTTAAGCATGGGAAGGAGAGCCCATTTCATGGCCAACTAGGCTAAAAAGCTGCACTTAACGTTCTTCTGCTACAGCATCATGTACCAGGGAGATATGAAGAGTGTTCCTGCTTTGTCAGAAAACCAAGAGACCAGCTCGTGGATTGGAAAGGTAAGGCCCATTTCCTGTGGCTAGGATTATTTAGCCTTCTCACTTTCAGTATGACCCACACCCAGGTTCAGTCAGGCTATCCAGTGGCTGTAATATTATTACCATTTATTGCACGAGCTAGTGGATTTGATCAGTGTAAAATAAAGATTCTTCTTTATCTTGCATAAAAAGAAGATGTGTCCTGTCCCTTCTTTTTCGGTTGATCCACTTCATGATAACTGTGGATTCAAGGAAAGGCCATGAGCAACAGACCTGTCTAGCACTTCATTCACTCTGTTGGGGAAAAGCAAAAGCTGTGCTTAATTATTAACTAAAGTAGGAAGAAATTAGCTCAATCTTGTTAGAGGATAAATCCTCACCATACTGCTGCCTTTAACAGTCATAGCAATAGACATGCACAGTTTTGCAAGAGATGAGACCTTAAGCACGTAAGAACAGCCATGCTGGGTCAGACCAAGGATCCATCTGACCCAGTATCCTGTCTGCCAACAGTGGCCGGTGCCAGATGTGTCAGAGGAAGAGAACAGAACAGGGCAGTTTGAGTAATCTATCCCCTGTTCTCCATTCCCAGCATCTAGCAGTCAGAGGTTTAGGCACACCCAGAACATGGGGTTTCATCCCTGACCATCTTGGCTAATAGCCATCGATGGACCTATCTGCCATGAACTTATCTGATTCTTTTTTTAACCCAGTTATACTTTTGGCCTTTACAACATCCCCTGGTAACGAGTTCCACAGGCTGATGGCATTGTGAGAAGAAGTACTTCCTTATGTTTGTTTTAAACCTGCTGCCCATCAATTTCATTGGGTGACCCCTGGTTCATGTGCTATGTGAAAGGGTAACTAACACTTCCATATTCACTTTATCCACACCATTATTGATTTTATAGACCTCTATCAAATCTCCCCTCAGTCATCTCTTTTCCAAGCTGAACAGTCCCTATCGTTTTAATATCTCCTCCTATGGAAGCTGTTCTATACTCTTAATCATTTTTGTTGCCCTTATCTATACTTTTCCCGATTCTAATGTATCTTTTTTGAAATGGGGCAACCAGAACTGCATGCAGAATTCAAGGTGTGGGTGTACGATGGATTTATGTAGTGGCATTATGTTTTCTGTTTTATCACCTATCCCTTTCCTAATGGTTCCAAACATTGTTAGCTTTTTCACTAGCCTTCTCTATAGTGTTCTATATAACCATTAATATGTGTTAATAATGAGCCTTAAGAACTGTGGCCCCACTTCAGAAGTCCATCTTTATTCAGCAAAGCTCTTAAACATATGCTTAACTTTAAGCGTGTGCTGAAATCCCATTGAAGTCAACCAGATTTAAATATGCAGCTAGAGTTAATCATGGGTTTAAGTCCTTGGGTGTATTGAAGCCTGATTATCTCAGTGAACTTTCTCTATAACTTCCTATTGACTAGGAAATTTTGTAGAGGGTCTCTGATCACCAAACAGAGCAGACCCACTCACCATAATGGCACAGATTAAATAAATGTTTTTTTTTGGATTTCACAAGGGGGATCTCTCTACAGCTTCTCATAATATGCTAAAGAGCAACTTCACATTTCCAGTGCTTATGGCTCACTACGCGTTTACCTTCGCGACAATTGGTATCCACGTTCTATTAATTTATTTACGCGGCGGTTTTGTCGTGAAGACTGCAGGTTTCTGCTAACACTTTTTTTCTTTTTTTTTTTTGAAAGCCTTGTGTTATATAAACACCACAATTTTCCAAGCTGACAGATTTGAATCGCTGCAACTAATCCACCCAGCCCAGCCTGGCATAAAGAAGTAAAACAAAGTCACTTGTTATCAAGCAGAGGTGGGGGAGGGGTTTGGTGACACCTGGAAATGCCATAAAATAAAACCTGAGCAGGCTTTAGACAGTTTGGTGGCAAATATGTTATCTCTACGACTCAAAGAACTACAGCTCTTCCCTCCTCCAAGGTCACTGCCGGGAACCTGGCGGAGAGGGAAGGAGTGTGTGCGCACACTCATATGTGCGCTCATGATGTACAAATAGCCCGTTTGTTGTCTGGAACCACACGTGGAGGGGCTGTTCTTGAGATTATTCAGGAATATTTAAATATGGGAATATCTGTGGGGGAAAGCAGGGGCCTGAAGGCAGCAGTAGCAACAGCAGCTGGAGAACAGTCAGAGAGGAGAAGTAAGAATTGTTTTTCTATTTCTCCTACCTCCCCTCGCCCCATTTCCCAGCCCCCTTGTTATGGGTGTCTGTTCTCTTCAGGAGATAGCGGTGATAGTAGTGACATTGGGCGGCAAGCAGCCCTGGATGGGCCGTGCAGAGCAGCAGCAACAGAAGGTGGGAAGGACTAGGAAGTGGATAGCAGCGTATTGGAGGCCAGGCATCAGGCTTTCAGCACAGACTCAGAACACCAGCCTAGTATCATTACAGTATCTCCGCTGGGCTGTGTCACTGCTTTTGTGCTCTGAGTATGTCACTTACCTCTTGAAATGAAATTCTTAGATCTCGCTGGCCTGAAATGGAATAATAGTTGTAGTCTGTGTGGGCCTCCACAGGGCCGGCATCTGGTCTCATTTACATCTGCATTAGTTTCTAGGACTTGTGGTTGCAGAGAAAAGCTGGAGATTCTGATCTGCGTGCACCCTGAAGGCTCCAAAAGAGAGAGGCAAACTAAGTGAACACCATAGTTAGTATTTTTTTGGTTTTTGAAGTCTCATGGGCTTGTTTACCCACTGCCATGATTTTGGGGATCGGCTCGTGATTTTTTGAACCCTTGGATTCAAAGCTGTAGGAGGGAGCCTTAAAAATACAGGAACAACCAGGTCTACGAATAAAAGGGGAAACTACAAACAACGCTGCAACTGCAAAGTGCAATACTGTTCTTGCCCAGGTTTTAGTAGCTTGGGAATGAATTTCTTTCTTTGTGACTCTCAGTTATGTTTCATGCTCATGTGGTGAAGCACCGCAAAGCTTGTGACTAGAGCTGTGTAAGTCCAGAAGAATAGTGGTAATAAAAATAACTAGGGAATAGTTTCAGGATCAGAGCTCCTCTCTTGTTAAAGTTCACCCTGTCGTCAGAGACTGGGTATTAAAGCATATGTTCCTATTATATTTAATTACTAGCACTGATATGGCCCATCACCATAGTATCTGAGTGCTCTAGGTAAGGCATAGGTTGGCAGAAAAACATTTCCCATGTATAGGGATCTAATACCCCTAGACCTCCCCGCTCCATGACATGATTGGAAAGGATAGAGATGATGAGGATGCTGACAATGGGTGAATCAAAATGGAAACTGAGCTGACACTTAGGGGAAAGCCTGGACCAATAGGTAAATCTTACAGTATTTTCTCATTGTGATTCGTCTTGGGCTTTGGCAAACTCCTAGAGTCAATAGCTGCTGGAGGCAAGTTCTGCTAATAGCAATGCCCTGAGCCCAGCACCCTTGAGACATTTGGCTTAAGCATTCTGCCTGAAAGCAGGCTGTGTGCCAGGATGGAGAGCAAGAGATGGGCCCTGATGTAGCTGGGCCCAGCCTAGCTCTGAATGTCCCTGCCTAGGGGCTTTCTAGCAGCCAGTGCAGGATATAGAGCACGAGGATGCTATGCTCTTGCTGCCCCTGCCTGGCTGCAGCCACATTCTGCATTCGCTGATGTTTTGCAGCTGGGGGGAACTGCAGGTCCTGAGTGTCTGTCCCACAGACTCCTGCTAATGCCTCTGCAAGCTAGCGTGGAGAGTTTTGCTGATTTGGTTTTGGTGGTGGTATATCATGGCCTGCAGGGCCGGCTCCAGCTTTTTTGCCGCCCCAAGCGGCGGGGGAAAAAAAAAAAAAAAGGAAGAAGAAAAAGGAAAACCCGATTGAGCTCCCACCGAAGTGCCGCCGAAGAGGAAAAGACCCGCCGCCGAAGACTAAACTGGAGTGCTGGAGCAGCCGCCAAAGTGCCGCCGAAGACCCGGACATGCTGTCCCAATAACGGACGCACTGCCGCCCCTTTCTATTGGCCGCCCCAGGCACCTGCTTCCTTCGCTGGTGCCTGGAGTCGGCACTGATGGCCTGGCACCAGCTTGGTAACAGACACTTGGGACTCAAGCTTTTACACTAATTACAGAGGGTGCTTATATATTGGTTGGGGAAAGCTCCAGGATGTTTAGGGGCTGCTAGTGCACTGCTCTCGCCCAGGAGCAATACACCCGAAAGGCAGCAGGGAATAGGTGGAACCATGACTGGAGGCAAACCCACAGCCAAGCAAGGGCTGCTCAGACGGGTGTCTCTCCAACCGAGCTCAGCTGAGTCACCATGCAGGCAAGCAGCAAGGACCCAGTTGCACTGACTTACCCTTCCCACAATGCCTGCAGTGACTCAGCCTTCAGGCATGTGGCAGCAGCCTATCGCTGAGCCGAGCCTGGGTCAGATGACCCCCAAGCCCAGGTATTTCCCCAACCCCGCTAGAGCTGCAGATCAGTTTTTGCAACAGTGTTATCTGGCCAGGAACCTTCCTTGCAGTGTACCAGACTCTCCAGGCTCCCAGCCTGTTCTTGATCCTGCCTGCTCTGTGCCCTCTTACTGACCCAATCCAGCCTTGCCTCCACTTTTTGACCCTCGGATTCTGACTACCCAGCTTCGAACTTTGGCCTGTATCTGCCCCAGCTACCATACTGATTTGGCTTGTCCGTGGACTCTGATTGCCTGGCTTCGACCTGTGGCTGCACCTAGACTCTGTCTGTGGTACTGATTTTGGCTTGTCTATGGACTCTGAGCTTGGTTCTGACCCCAGCCTGTCCCCAGATTCTAGTGCCACCCTTGGGCCAGTCCCAACCTTAAGTCAGGCTTAGACCTCTGCTCTGACCATTAGGCCTGACTTGACAAGTGGCTCCATCCCCCCCTCCTGCCGCTCAGCTGAGCTGCCTGGCCGTGAAAGTGGGAGAACTACACCTCCGAAAGAGTGCAGCAAATTGCTCGGCACCCAGCGTGACCTAGGCCTTCCAAGAGGCATTCTGCCTGCTGCTGGGCGTGGGAGGGTGTGGCTCCATGCTGTGCTGGATGCAGCACTGTGGCTAAATGCCACAGGTTAGTCCTCAGTTGTTTCTCTGTTTCTGTCAGTGGCATCTGGCACTTTACTGATAGTTCCCAGGAAGAGGCCCAGCTGGAGGATGGTAGTATAGGATGAAAGGCATCAATCTCACTATTAAAAAGCCTCAGAAAACAAAGTCTCTGTAAGATAAATGCCACGGAAGCCGAGTCTCTCAGTTCCACTTCTCCTCCGAGTGCTAGTTATTCATAGTTAGTATATGTGAGATACTTAACTTCTCTCTGTAATTCACTTGTGTGTCTGAAAACTCACCTAGACTTGCAGACAATATAAGTCATATTAGTCCTTCCATGATTTCATAGAGCCCTGATTCTCTCACACAATGATGTCATGCAGCCCTGAGACTTTCAATGTATTACCTATCGCATCATACCGTCGTGATACTCTTAATTAATCACACCATGATACCACACAGTCATGCTACTCTGAATGCTCTCAAGTTGAACCCAGTTCTGCTCTGAGTGACCCAGGTAAATCTAAAGTAAGTCCATTGACTTTAGTAGCATCATTCCAGATTTATATCAGTGTAACTGAGAGCAGAATATGATCCACTGAATGTAAATAGAAGTTCCCTATTTTACAGTAATAACAGTATATATTTAACAAGAGAATTCCATCATGGGGTTCTGGTGAGTTGAGCTTCAGCCTCAGATTGCTGAAGTTACAGTAGTCCGACAATGGAAAGGTCTCCTCTTACACGATCTACTATTTTATCTACTATTCTAATAGGAAAATGGGGAAATATAGTAGTAATGTCACCATTCAGAATGGGAATAATAGCATGGCTTACATGTAAAGATGAATGAATGCTCTAAATCGTCTTGATTTCTTTGGCTGTGATCAAATATTGCATGAATTTAGCACCTGAGATGTCTTTTCTGCCAGGGAGTGGGAAAATTATCCTGTCTTGTGGAGCGGGGGTGGGGGGAACTTAATTTAAAAAGCCTGTTTTTGCTATGTCTATGAACCTGGTAGGCAAACATTGAGTTGGGAATGGTAGCATTTGTAGCCAGCATGAAGACAGAGAGGAAGCTAAGGGGTGCAGTAGGATAATGCACTAGCCTCTCCATATTGGAGAACTTGGTTTGTGTGTAGATGAGATCACATGTGAAATCTGTTTTGAGAGGTATGAATCTTACTCCTAGTGCATGTGTCCACATCACAAACACACTAACTAGTTGGGCAGAATTGCGTATGTGCTTCGCAGTCTCTGCTCAGAAGAGCTCGAGCACTGGTATAAAAGGAGGGTTCGCTGGAGGGACATCAGCAGAGCTGTGTCACAGGCTTAGGACTGGAACAGCAGGGGAGGGGAGGACCTGCTGATCAGGCTTGTGATGTATTGGCAGAACTATGTAGGGCAGCTGGAACAGTGCCCATCTTCCCTATGCCTGTCCAGAGAGCTATCAGGCCCCCACTCCCACCCTCATTCACTGAGTTGTAATATAAATGTAAAAAGACCAAGATTGACCAAATACATTGGCTGAAAACCCATAAATCAGCCTAGGTTGTGTCTGATTATTACCGCTTATTACCCCACCTCCCAGCAAGAGCAGTCTGGGCTTTGTCCTGAGGAATGTTGGGTTAGCAGAGTGCTGACAGCAATCATTCACCCATTACATAGCTGCTGAGAATGGGGTTTGTTAGCAACCACCAGGAGCTAATGATTTAAATGACTGCCTCAAAGTGAACAAGCAGTAACTATTGACTTTGAACAAGGTGCTCTCATTGTTTGGGGATGGTGTTTTCCAGTTAATGCACTAGGCAGCTGCCCGCAGAGATGACTTTGGTTTGGTTACCATAGGGCTGGTAGGGAGCAGGTTCACAAAATGCATTGCTAAAGTGCTTTCTAGAAGCTATGGGCACAGAACTCTGACATCAAATAACTTTCTGAGCTATTGAGTCAAGAGCTTTGCCTGCCAAAAAGGTCTAAATCTCCTCTATTGCACACACTAGATGTGGCCATTCCAAAGCTAAGGCTGCGTCTACACTAACCATTTTGCCTAACTTTTCCCACTGGTTCAGCTCCATGGATGAGTGCAATGGTGGGAGCCATAGTGTAGACACAGATCTCTTGGTAGCTGTCATTTTAACACCATGTCAGCTAACCCTGCTCGGAAAAGGTCTAGATGACATGGTGGTGGATGCCAGCACTATCCACACAGGCACTCCCACCATTGCTACAACCAGAGGTAGCAATGATAGGCAATTGTGTGGGAAATATTTAGTGTAGATGCTGCCTGAGGCTCCAAAGTTTGAGTTAAACTGCTAGACCCTTCTCACTGGTGGTCCTACGTTGAACCTGAAAATATTTGCCTCTACTGGTTCATAGGTCCTCTAGTTGTGTTGAATGAATCCTACTTTTGGATGAATCTGTAAATTGTCCAGAGTAGGTGGAAGGTGGCAGAGAGATCGCTGTCCTCTATAAACTTGTTACATTAAATTATTGTTCAAAGAAAGCACAGAACAGAACCAAAGGATTGATGTGAAGTGAGCTTGTCTGAATTGAAAGAGCGGGTGATTAGGGCGTTCCCAGGCTCCTGTGAGCCTATGGAATTGTTATAGCAACACACTAAAAATCCCTTAAGATTAGAGGAAGTGTCCCTGGATGGGAGCATCGGATCCTTGGCTTGATGGGACATGCTTGCTGCCTCCTTTGAGACATTGCCTTCCTGGGCGCACTTGGCAAATTGCTTGTGCATGGCCAGAAGCATCAACCAGCATTGTCCTCCTGGCTGTCACCATCTCATACACTGGGAGGCACAGGGAATTTATCTCCTGGACCTGAAAGATGTTCTGACTGGAAAGGAGAGGAAGGGTATCAGACAACATCACTGTCTCCACGGCCGAGTCCTCAGCAACTCTTGAGATATGAATGTAAAGTTCCTTCCATTAGCCCATCCCCAGTGAGTCAACTTCCTCCTCATCCTATTTCCACCTACCTCTTTTCTCTCTCTCTCTGTTTGCCCTCTGTTCGACATCAGTCCTAGCAACTGGTCAACACTCCGCTCTGACCGAATGGCAAGCGAACCCCAATACCTGAGCAGCTGACTGGTAAGGCCCTGTCTTAATGGGCAAAAAGGGTGAATTTTCAGTCATGTTAGCTCATTTTGAATGAAAAACACACTCCTTTGCCTTGTCTAGACCAGGAAAAAGGTGCTTTCTTCAGCTGAATTAGCTGAAACTCCCATGTTGAACATCCCACATAACACCAATGTGGATGCAGTTTAATGACTTGATTTAGTAGAGCGAGTTATAGCCCAGGCTTGCCCAAGATGGGGCCTGAGGCCTGGTCTAGCTGAGGAGTTAACTAATATATTTTAAAAGTCTACGCATGCTGCCATGAACATCTTCTAAACTGGTTGCTTTAAAGCTTAGAGAGAGGCTTAGGCTTTAATTTGAGCAGTTTAGCCATGTTATTGTTATTATATACGCTCATGCCCCTATATATATACATGCCTTGTCCACACTAGCAATCCAGAATTCTTTCCATGATTACAGACATTACAAGGACAAGGAGAAAACTGGTGAAACTTTTTTTTAAAAGGCCATCTTCTTTTTTAACAATCCCTCTTCCTCTATTCCTATAGACTGGGGTAGTCAATTATTTTTTGTCAAGGTCAAATTTCTTGGTCAAGGTATAGTCAAGGCCCAGACTCCACAGAAAATAATAAAAAAATAATAACAATAATAAGTAAATACAAAGATTTTGGGGTCCGCTCAAAAGCATCTGGCAGTCTGCATCTGGTCCATGTTCTGCCTATTGACTACCCCAATATAGATGTTTAAAGGGGAAAATAGAGGAAGAGAGAATAAGTGGGATTGTTAAAAAGAACATGGTATTTAAAAAAAAATGTTTCACCAGTTTTTTTCCTTTTCCTTTTAATGTGTGTAACGGAGAAAAGAATTTTTGCTTGCTAGTGTACAAGTGAAACCAAGACCCTCGCAACAAAGCTCTAAACCCAAATAAAGTTGAGTGTTGTGGCAGCGAGAAAAGTAACAAATAAGGTAACTATCTAACCTCCTAACCCCTGATCTAAACCTCACAACAACTTACACGTGCACACGGCCTCATTCGTCTCTCTCTTGCACTGGTGCTAACCAGGAGTTAACTTTGGTGAAGTCAATGTGCCTGATACACCATTACCCTGCACCTTGTGGAGTCATTTACTCTGGTGCAACGTGACCTTTCCGATTTGCACTGACTGAGACAGCACAACAGAGAATCAGCCTCTGCCAAGAAGCAACCTAGATTCAGGTGCGTTGAGGTATTGCCATTCAGGATTGAAGTGCCGTGGAAGAGCTGAATGGGAAGATCAGGACTGGAATAGCAGGGGCTGCTGCGGGTCTGCATGGAGGTATATGGACAAAGCTCTAGGTATGGGAGCCCAGGGCTGGAATATCTGAGTAGGGGAGCTGCCTGCAGGTTACAAATGTGGTGCATTGGCAAAGCTGAATGTATGAGAGCCCAGGCCTGAAATAGCAGGAGGTGCTGCAAATTAGGACTGAGATGCTCTGGCAAAGCTGTCTGTGTACAAAGCTGGCATAGCACCTGCCTGCATTATACAGCAGCGTCAAGTTTGCACACAAACTAACTTGAAATACAAAAGAAAGAAACTTATCGGGTCACAGTCCTACTAAAAGCATAACCTCCATGATGCTTAGCTAACTTCTAACACCTTCAAAAGACCCTCTGTATTACTGAATGTATTTTAATTCCATGGGAAAATCCTAGGGACCTCAGCCTGTGTCGTGGGGTGATGCCCCTGTAAATGCTACCACTGCCGCTAGAAGGGGTGCACAGGAAGAGGGGCAGCACAACAGCAAGCAGGTGGCATTAGCTGACTTGTCTTCCCTTTGTGACTCTTTGCGTTTGCCTCATGCTGAGCAAAGTGAATCAGATATCCTAGCAAAGCACAAAGTCATTTACAGAGAGAGAGAGAGAGAGACAGAAGCATTGCCACACTGGATCAGACATGATGTCAATCTAGCCCAGTAGCCTATCTCAGACAGCGGCCAGTGCCAGATGCTTCAGAGGAAGGTGTAAGAATCCCTCAGTTGTCAGGTATGAGCTCATCTGTCCCCCCATGTTAAGTGTCATCTTGATCTCTAAGAGGGATATGATCCCTCATATTTTTACAGTTCTAGGTGACTCTACAAGGGGCAGGGTAATGAAGAACTGGTCTTATTCTGACGTTAACTCCTGATTCTCCCCAATGCAAGGCTGAATTATGCCAAGCCGTGTATTCGAAAGATAACGCCAACCAGCCAAATGTTAATGTCTCTTAGGATATTATTTGTATTTCCATATTTCAGTATATTTGGTCCTACTGTATAGTTTAATAGACACTTTTCAGGGACATTCTAGCTTCCGCGTCTTTCGTTCGCGTTCAGACCTATTTTAAATATGCGTGGATGCCTTGTTATGAAAAGAGCACCCCGTTCACAGAAGCGATACACTGTTTCCGCATGGCTGATAAAGGTGGCTTTTCGTTATAACCCAAAACTGCCATTTCCAATGTGACAGGCACATCACTGGAAAAGTCAGCTCGGCTCAATAAATTCTATGAAGTCTGGCTGGCACTGATGCTCCCTGATAAGGCAGACTCAAGACAAGACAGGCCTGTCAAGTGAGCTGGGCTAGCCAGCTCGTTGCTCATCTCGTCTGGACGAAATCAGGTAAAATGGCCTGGTGCGTGGCATGGGATGGGCAGGAATATGACCTTCGTCCTTGACCTTTTACTCCTGACTCTGTGACCTGTCAATTCTCCAGATTCCTAAATAAATAATCAGTTTTTCTTTAATTTAGCAAAGTGGTGCAAATGTACAATTTCCAGCCATGCACATGACACACTCGCACAGAGACGAACATCCACAGAGATTCATGCTCACATCACACAGGCAAACACACTCGCACAGAGACCCATGCAGTCCCAGATGAAAAGACCCTTATACAGACACAAGCAGAGATAAGTATTCCTGCAGAGAGGGAGAGAGAAAAATGTGTTCACAAACAGAGACATCACCCCTTACACACCCTGAGGCAAACACTCTCCCAAACATGCTTTTACTTACATATAGTATTCACAACACACAGAGCCACATTAATACAAATACAGCCACACACACACACACATCACACCACAGATGCACATAGACACACACACTATCTATCTTCATACAACTTATACAGTCAGACAAAGACATGCACACTCGTACACACAGGTACATATACCCCGCTGGCGAGTACAAGGTGTGTACAGGCTAGAAAATGCTGTTGTTTTAGCTTAATAGACAAAGCTCATAAATCATTTTTTCACCAAATAAAAGTCCAAACCCTTTGTAAGATCTTGTCGTACCAGCCTGGACCATTATTAATGTTTTCCAGCCACCCCTCGTCCTGGAGTCAAACCTCCTTTTTAAAACCCTGTCATGTTAAATATTGACAAGTGTTGATTTTGGCCAGTGAGAAGCTGAGTGCTGGTTGTAGGTAGGAACTCTGTATGTTTAGTCTGGCTTGCACTTTATTTTTTCCTTTCATCAAATTAGTTCAGCTGTATTAAAAAAGAAAAGAAAAAAACTATTTGAGAATCTGAGACTCTGGGTTAAAATTGCAGCGTTGCTTTAAAACAAGAAGAAATAGCTTACAAATGTAATACCATGTGTGTCAGGGCAAGAATGGGGCTTCACCAGCCACAATAGCAGGGGCACTGCATGTACTGCCTTTGCGGATGAGAGCAAGAGACTCCACTTGTAATTTCAGAACCCTTATTGTTTATCTGTTTAATTTATTTCAGTTTGGGTAATTACATTCTGCCTCCCTAAAATTATTCCCCGTGCAGTGCTGATTGGATCCAGGATTCTTCTTTGCTTCCTGTCTTAAGCTCTTGTGTAGCATTGCTGTGCACTGTTAAATACCTGATAGGTTCCACCCTAGAGTGGGCTGCATTGAAGCAGCAGGGGAACAGATCAACATAAAGTCTGGAAAGGGTGAAATGCTCAAAAGGAGTTCACCTCCTAACTTCTACTTAGATACCTACCTTCCACGGATTTCAACAGAAGTTAGGTGCCTAAACAAAAGTTAGGAGGCAAACTCCTTTTGACCATTCCACCAAGGGTGCTTTGGAATCTTGCAGAATGGAAGGTGATAGAGAAACATTGTTATTTACTTTGATGTCCCTGTCTACGCATATTTAGCAAAGACCCTCATTCCCTCCTCCTGCCCCTACTCTATTCATCCATCCTATCATGTCATGTCAATCACTGTAGTACCTGACCCCCACAATGTCACAGACTAGATGGAGTCAGACTGTAGAGGGGATACTTCATTCTAACTACCATTGCTTGACTATTACTATAGGCCCCAACTCAGCAAGTTACTTAAGTATGTGCCCAATGAGACTACTCATATGCTTAAAGTTTGGTGCCTTGCTGAAATGGCCATAGAGACGATGAAATCCCTTCCCCAGGGTTAGCAGCTGCAGAGGTGAATTTTATCTGGATAATTATTGCAATTTACTAAATAAGTTTGTCAAAGAGGGGCCCCAGCTGCAAAATTGGGAGGTGAAGTTTGAACACCCCAGAACTGAGGGGTGTTTGGCTCATGGTCCATCTTTAGTATTTAATAGTGAGCTGATGATCATATAAAATAGAGACTGCAGAGTCTCGCTTTACATGCATTAATGCAATTAATGAATGGCAGATATCAACTGATCATTAACAGCCTTTTTATAGAGGACTGACTTGTGTTATACAGTCATTAGACTGCACTAACAGTTTCATGAATCATGCAGTGAGATTTACACAGCATACAGCACGTTCCCCGTGAAAGACTGACCATGTCAGTGAAGGCTGGTAGGTTACTGGCCACTGTTTCAGAGCCAAATGGAGCTGAGTTTATGAAACTTCAGGAAATTAATAACATGCTCATGTCATCATCCTGCCTTTTTAAAATTGAATCCCTCTGTGCTGTGATCGGGGGAGATGAGAGATTCCATCACAGAAACCAGAGTTGGAAATAATAATGGAAAACCCCAAAGAGTATACGACCTTGGAAGGAGAGTCAGGCCAGAATTCAGATGCTAGTCCTGTAATCACAGGTACATGTATATGCCCGGACAAAGACACTAGGGCCTGCCATGGCCCAAAGATAGGAGCAAGATACAGGGTTTTAAGTGTTTGATCAGAAACCCCAAATGAGGAAGAGACCAAAAATAGCCAGGGCAGGGCATGGAAGTATTATATTTCTGTAGCCCCATTTATTCCATAGTGCTTCACGGCTTGTACAATACAGAGGGGTCATTTCAACCACCTCCAAAAGGCAGCCACTCTGTGTGACAGCAACAGGATACAACCGTGAGGACAGGAAATGATGTCCACTTGAAGTTACAAGGCAGAAGTTAGTTAGACAGGGAGGACAATAACCCAAAGTGGAGATTGGCCAAGACACCGGGGCTAAGATCCTTTCTCTTACAAAAAATGCCATGGAATCCAGATCACCTTACGTGGACCTCGGTTTTGTAACTCATCTTAACCCGATGACAGTCCTTGCTTCAGTACAATTCTCCTAACTCTGTGCTGATGTGTTGGGCTAAGAATAGTGGTTCAGAGGGAGGAGTCCTATATGGCTAGCAATCAGCATATTATAGGGCAGCAAACATCCTGCCATCTTGCGTCATCCGCATAACGCGTATATTCCCAGGTGTTGTCTGTATAGGGCCAGGCCTCTCTATATGTATATTTCTGGTATCAGGCAGTCTTTGTGATCTGTCCGGCAATGTCTGCTGCTTCTGTGCTCCAGACTGCATGACGTTGCATGATATCAGCAATGCTGCTTTAGGACTCAAAGGTCATCATGTTCATGGAACATCTCTGAGGCTGAAATGCCATTCCTGTGTTGAACAGGTAAGAAAGTGACAAAGTTAATGCAACAAATCTGTGGCCTCCTGGGATCTTCACAGCCCCAGCAGGGTGAGAATTCAGATCCTCCTGCTCCAAAAGGACAAACCTCCTGCTACTTGAACTAGAGGAGACTCTCCATTAGCTGCTAGCTGTATAAGCCCAATGTGCACAGCTGAATGGGTCTAACCCTATCTTGCGGAGGGCAGTGGCACATACCCGCACTGCACAGTTCGTGGACATGATCCCCACCCTAGACACAGTGAACTAGCTGTGCCAGGCCTCTTCTGCCCATCTGTGTTGTGGAAAGTGGCTTCATTTCCCTCTCTGGTGTTCCCCATGCCTCAGAAACATTCTTTCACTGAAGGTTTGCAGGGCCATCTCATAGGAGATATGGACCCTCTGTCTAGACAGGATCTGGGCTGCCCACTGCCCCTCCTCCAGCTTCCACTGTCTTCAGTTACCTTCTGTGCGCAGCCTGGTGACAGACTCGTGATTCTGGGGTAGCAGAACCCAAGAGTTTCTCCACTGGGTTAGCCGCCCCTTTAAGGTTTACAAGACGTTCTGGAATGGTGTAGTCAAACCTTCACTTGACACCTCCCACCCCCATCCTTCTCTCCCTATCCCATGGGCTCCTGGACTGGTCAGTGTACTGTGAGATCATGATACTGGCACCCCAGTGCCAGCTCGTCAGCTGTCTGTCCAGAGCCAAGGCAGGTGTGTTTCTTCGCCTGTCAAACTACGACTGTTGTTGCAGATTGTGGGATGCCAGTTTCCTGATGAAGCTGTAATTAAATAGTCAGATTGTGCCCTCAGGGAGGGGGTGCTGAGTGAGATTTGGCACCAAGGCTTTTAATTTCTGCAATCATTGATTCCTTTTGGAAAGCTCTGGCCAGGCAGTGCACTGACATGGATGAGGAGTGAGTCCCTCACAGGAGATTGGGGGGTGAGGGGGGATTTGAAATATTTTCTAACAGCTACTTTTGTAACTTTAGTAAAATCAAAGCAAAGCGTGTCAAAGTTCCCATTAAGACACATTTAACTTCCCTTATTTCAAGACGAAGTGTCTTTGCCTGGAGACAGGTTTTGAGTTTGCTGCTAAGGCCAGGAGAGACTATTGGATTACAGGGCAGAACAGAGCCTGAATCTGCTCTCTTTGGGGGTGAGGCCTTTTCTAATCAGGATCAGCTTAGTTCTGTCATCTGAATTATTAGTCTTGCCCCATCTACTGCCTAGGGAGGAAGAAGAGGAGGGAAAAGAGCAATTGTTGCGGGGCCGAGGGTGGATAGCTAGACAGACCAACCTGTGGTGTGATGATCGTGTTGTGTGAACGATGGAATGCTATACACACCATTTGGGGGTTTCCCCTGGCTTTCTGAAAATGCTATGTTTAGCCTTGACAATTTGTACCTCACAGCATCTATTGTCCAAGGATCCCAAAGTGTTTTGTAAATGTTAATTAAGCCTCACAATGCAGCTCTGAGATAGGCAGGAGTTATTATCGTGGCTTTACAGACAGGGAAACCGAGGCACAGAGCGCTTCCTGCACGACTCTCCCAAAGTCACACGAGGACTCCATGGCAGAGATTACCAGTAATAGAACCCAGGAGACCTGGCTTTCAGGCCTGTGTGGTGACCACTAGATAGTGCTGCCTTCTTTAATAGGTACAGTGTCACAGCTGTGAAATATAGCCTCCTGGCAATACCATAAGGATGTATACGTAAAATGAATTCTTCATTAACTAAGGTAGACAGCAAAGTCTCCCTTTCCTGCTAGCAAAAACCAGCACCTCCAAGTCCTGGCTTGCATGTCATCAAAGGGCTGTTTCAGTGTTACCGCATCCAAGCTGTAAAATGGATTTTGCATGTGTGAGGAAAAACTCCAGACCAATGTGTTCTCTATTGTTGTTCTATTTTATTTTTAAATTGTCACCATGTTTGTGAATGCATGCTCAGGTCCCCGTCCTGCAAACACTAATGCCTGCGCTAGACTTTACAAATATTCACTTTAAGACTGTATGCTCTTTGCAGGAGGCACTGTGTCTTCTTGTCTGCACTGGGAGGCAGGTAGCACACTTTGGACAACTGTAAAATAAATAATAATACTAGATTCCTGTGTTATTATGGACTGAATAGTGTATTGGACACTGAGTTGATTGTGCTGTTGGTGGGATAGGAATTAGCACAGTCATACTGAGGAAGGATGGTCTTGTGGCTAAAGGAACTTGCGTTCTAAACCTGACTCTAGCCTTTGGCAAGTTAGTTATGCTAACGTTTTCAAGCATGTCTGCCTTAAGCTAGTGATCTATGTCCGTATGTGGACGCCAAGAGAAATGGTCTCATTTTTCAGAGGTGCTGCACATTCACAGACAGTTCAGGTGCTTTGATGTTTGAAACTGGGTTCCCAAAATCAAGGGGGGAGCACTTGTGAAAATTAAATTTTGGCTACATTTGCAAAAGTAGCTTCAAATTTTGGGTGCCTCACTTTCTAACATCAGCTTGAGATACCGAGCTGTCTAACACTAGGCACCGAAAAGCAGAGAAACCGGACGTTAGAGGCCGCTTCCGAAAATGTGGCACTTGGTTGGTTAGTGATTGATATATAGAGACTGAGATTTAAATGAGAGAGATGAAGCCAAGCGTATAGACTGAGCTTCACAGCAGCAGGTGAAGATGATAACGTATTTGATTTGGTACAGGATAAGCCATTCCCTGAAAAACTATGACTAGAAAAAGCTCTGCCCATATATGTGTGTGTGATTAGTTAAGGAGGAATCAGTTTATAGTGAAGACTACAAAACAAGGAATTCTGGGAGCAATGAGGCCAGACAGAACTACAGAACAGGGCAGGTTGGGAACCTGACCTTAGTGTCTGGAAGTAGTTTGACTACTGAGTGAAAAGCTAAAGTTAGTCAGCTAAATATTTGGGGTGCTGTCCCGATAGACCCAGGCTTTGCAGGTTTCCAGCTGTACTGATGAGTGATGGGCAGGGGTACCCTAGGGCCAGGCATTGAGGGACAGCTACAGAAACTACAACAGGGGACTAAAATAAAATTATTCCCTAACTTGCTGCTTGATTCTACATGAACCCAGACCTGACAGTCTACATGGAAAAAAAGAAAAGAAAAAAGTTCTCAAATTCCACTGCTCAAAATCAATGTCCGCAAGGAAAATCGTTGCAACAGGGGATTGATCCTTTACCTCTATTACTGTGGTCTTGACTTTGCCAGTTGCAAAGCATAAACCAGACTGTGTCAAGTGAGCAGTGCAGGGATTGCAGGGCGGCTGCTGATGTGGCAGTTCATGAAAAGCAGATAATCCAGCAATCAGGTAGGTCTAGGAAGTCATTTGAGACTGTCAGAGGATACTGTGTTCCTTGGCAACTGTAGCAACAGCTGCTTTTGCTAGCTCCCTGGTTGCTAAAGTCTCCCCTCCACCTTATTGCTGACGGCCGAGTAAAAGAGCCTTCAAAGCACAGGATTTAAGGAACATATTAACATTCTGCTCCAAGGAAACCTCTCCCATAAGCTAATGTGGGGTTGCCCCCATTACCACACTGAGATTGCTTCATTGCTCGGTGCTGTTTGCATTATGCCCTTGTGAGGTTGGGTCAGCAGCCCCCGGCTATATTTCAGGACTATTTTAATGCCCTGCAAGCAGTGAGAGCCCCCCATTAAACAGGGACCAGCAGTTACCCCAACATGGTATTTATGAATCTCTTCCAAAATAAGCAAGATGCCCAGGTACATGGCAGCGAGACGGATGTGGGTAATACGCTTGATGTATGCTTGTTCAGTGACTGCCATGCAGCTCGGTATAATTCAGCATGATTTGCCATCTGTTCAGAAGAGGACTAAGGTTGGAATAGCAGGTACTGCAGAAGGTCAGGATTGAGAGTGGAGGCAAGGCCTGGAACAGGAGGGGAGCTGCAGAGCAGGACCGAGGTGCACTGGCAGAGCTAGGGAAAAGGGATTATTTACATAACGCCTAACAAGCACTTTAGAACACTAAGATTCACCCCTATTTTATTGTTTTTGAAGGATCCTTTAACATTCTTGGGTCACCAGGAGAAACACTGATGCTGCAGTGTCAGAGCGAGAAGAAGCTGTGCTAGCTAGCACCTGTCATGGCGTTAAACCATCCCATACCCACCAGAACAGGACTCGCTGTCGGTCTCTGACAAGATCAGCATGTAACAGGTTTGAGCGGGATTGACAAAATCATCTACGGGCGGCATGTGAAAGGCGCCACAGAACTGCATCATCAAACATCATAAATACAGACTTCCCATGCGCTGAGTGCGGCCGACTCTGTGCATCAGGGTTCGGACTTCAGAGTCATATGCGTAGCCATAGAGAAGAACTGTGACAATATCATCATCAGCGATGGACTACCAACACCCACCAGATTCAGGTACTAGAGAACAGTTCTGGAAGTGTCAGAATTGCTTATCACCATTATTTCCTGTGTGGGGAAGCCGCCAGCTGAGTGCTAGGAAATCTCTCTATATGGGAATAGTAAAATTTACACTGAAGGGGACTGAATAGCTCAGGGAGTTCAGAATATGATCACCCATAAGCCACTGGTTCCATTTCCACCCCAGGCCAGTAGTGTTTAAAAGTCATTTGCAACTGTTTAGTAGCCCTGGTGCATAAGCGGTGGGCATAATAGGCCAGTGGAGGCTAAGCCTCCCCTGGAGCTCCTGCCGACACTGGATGCCGGGTAGCAGGTTTTGGAGGTTTGCACAGGCTGGGCTTCCGCCAGAGGAAGTTTTTATTGTGCGTCATGCAGGTTCCGGGACAGCTGAGGAGGTGGTATCTGCTACTCAGCTTCCTGGGCTCATCAGTAATCTTCCTGGACTCTAGAGAGATTACTGATGAACCCAGGAAGCTGAGTAGCACATACCACCTTCTCAGCTGCCCTGGAACCTGCATGGGGTATATAAAGAGCTCAGGTTCTTTGGAAAGAGCCTTTGCTTTTCCCACAGGGCAGCTTGGGGTCTTGGCTGGAGCAGCTCAGGCCGGCCCGGGGCTCCTCTAGACACAGGAGGCTTGGGGCTCTGGCCCTGGGGGCCTCGGGCAGAAGGGGCAGGGCCAGGGCTAGCCTCCCCAAAGGGTAGGTCCACCCATGGCCAGTGCCCTGGTGGGAAATGAATCTGTCTCAGTGCATTTCCTAGAGCGCAGGGCTCAACATCACGTTTTGGCACTGACTTACTCCCTTGTTGACAATTTCAGCAGAGGGGCCACAGGCAGGATGAGCTGTGATGTCTGAGCTCCCTGTCTCCCTTAGTGGTGGTTTCCATTAGTACTAGTGTTTTTGCAAACCAGGGTGTTGGTCCTGCTTATGTGGTATATTACGTTGTATGTGCTCCGTGGATAGGGGACTTTGGTTTCCAGGGCTGTTGCTCTAGCACTTATAGTCACCACTACGTTCATTTTTTAAAAACATACCACTCAGCACCAAAGCAGTGGTGAATAATTAGGGCCTGGCATTTGATTCCTGAGCTAAGTTCCCTCTAAGCTGCATGGCCACGCAGCAGGCTATCAAGGGCTGTGCAGGTGCGCAGTGGAAAGAGACGCCCTGCCCCCAGCCCAGGCCTTGGAGCTGCTGTGGCCAGAGAGAGGCCTGTGGGGAGTCCTCTTTCCCTGTCGCAGCTGCACCCCAAACCCCTCATCCCCAGCCCCACTCCAGAGCCTGGAGCCCCAGCCGGAGCTCTCACCCCCCCAAACCCCAGCCCTCTGCCCTAGACCTGAGCCCCCTCCCACACCCCAAACTCCTTATCCCCTGCCCCACCCCAAAGCCTGTACCCCCAGCCAGACCCCTCACCCCCCTGCACCCCAACCTTGTGCCCTGGACCTGAGCCCCCTCCTGCACCCCAAACCCCTTATCCCTGGCCCCACTCCAGAGCCCACACCCCCAGCTGGAGCCCTCACACCCCTCCCCCACACCCTAACCCTCTGCCCCAGCCCTGAGCCCCCTCCCATACTCCGAACCTTTCGGCCCCACCCCCGCCACACATCACCTCCATATTGGTGCACATAACAAAATTCATTCCACACATGGGTGTAAAAAATTAGAGGGAACATTGTTCCTGAGGTCATGCTATTTGGGGTGCCTGTAGGGCAATGTAACTGCTATGCATTATAACTTGCCTCTGCCTTTTGGATGGTGCTGCCCTGGAGCTTAGCACAGTGAACGCTTTCTGTGGACAGAGTTTTCAGCATGGCTCAGCACCCACAAGCAGGTCCAGATTTTCAAAAGCGCTCAGGATTTTTGAAACTCTAGCCCCAATTTTGAGTGCTGAGCACTTGAAAATCTGACCCTGAGCAATTTTGAACTTGGCCCTCTGTTTCCCTTCTGTTCCAAGTATCTCCAGCTTCCTCCTGTTCTTGAAGAATGAGGTCAGCTCTGAGCCTTATAGATCCACCCTGGAAGCTGAGACTCCATTGGAGTGGCTTTGTCAATGGTTTTCCAAGGTCTTATGATCCTTTTACTAATTGCTATAAATCTTGGAACTACATGATCTTGCTTTGGTCTCTGCATACTGGTGAGGGGAGAGACAAGATACTTAGAAACTTCAACTGATGCAGAATTCAGCTGCCTGTTTACTTAGTAGTGTGTTTCACATACACCTTTGTTCCAGAGACTGCATTGTTTTCCTATAGGGCCCTTAGTAGTTTGGGTTCTGGGTATCTTAGAGGCTGCCCCTCTCCTTGTGTCCTGACTTGACAGTTGAGATCAGCTGGAATACTCAGTCCAATGATCCCTCAATTTGTATACCTGGTGCGGGGGGTAAGATGTTCTGGGGTGATCTTTCTCCTTATGTGCCTAGATCGAACAGAGCTGTCTGCTGACTTTCAGGGCATGTTGCGAGGCCCAAGCTTCTTCAGAGGGAGTGTGTTTATTGTGACCTGCAGAGTCTTATTTAGGGGTCCTGTTGGCATCATATCCACTTCGATTTGTGATTGTGCAGGTATTTGAAAACTGTTCAGGAGTCTAGAGCTTTAATAAGAGATGCTCGGTACAAACTGAAAGTCTCTGTGTTCCATTGGGTCACCATTATGGGTTTCTAAAATGAATCTACCATCTCTGAGTCTCTGCTTATTGGACGGCATGGAGATGAAATCAATCAACTTTGTTAGGACCATTTGTTTAAGAAAATATTTTGTGACCTTCAAAGGTGTTAAGCAGATCCCACTTCATCTTGGGTTGTTTTTTTTTGCCAACACATGTCACTAACCAGTTCAACCCATTTTATTTAGCCTTCCTTT
Organism: Trachemys scripta elegans; assembly: GCF_013100865.1. Taxonomy (NCBI): domain Eukaryota; kingdom Metazoa; phylum Chordata; order Testudines; family Emydidae; genus Trachemys; species Trachemys scripta. The sequence goes on from NC_048304.1 coordinate 23,373,380, forward strand.
CCTGTTTTTGCTACCTCATTAAGAAGACAGATGGAGAAGGAGGTAGACTGGAACTCAGCACCTTGATGCACTGGCCTGGGTTTTCACTAATGTTATAACACCTGGCTGGGACCTCAGTAGAGACAGAACCTGTACCCTCTAGCACAGACCCCAGCCACTTGAGCTAAAGGATTCAGTTCATTAGCCAGCTGAAGATCAGCCACAAAGGGATTTAGAGACATATTTGGTCAGTGTGTTGCACAGTTAACACTGAGGCTTCCTTAATGCAAGCCATTACTTGCATCTCTGTTGTCCCCATCACATGATCCTCATGGGCTTGTTCTCTCACCGTAGCTCATGTCACCGGGTATGGGACTGTTGTATCCCAGGACCCTTGGGCTTGTAGGCAAAGTGGACCTTCCTCCAGCCATTCTGATGGAGATGCAATAATCAAACCTGCTATGTTGCTTCACATCAGACGTCTGCTGGTGCTTGCTCACATCATCCAAAGCCACTTGTCCAACAAGCTGCTATTCAAAGAGGTTTGTTCGGGTTTTGTTTTTTTGTTTTTTTTTTTTAATTCAGACTTCCTCAAGGCCTCCTCAGAAGGCTCTGGCATATCATCTACAGATGTGGCACAGCAGCCTTGGTTGCAAAATATATCCGGCATGGCAGTTGGTAGCAGTGTTGTGCAATCTCCATTAACTTACGGAAACCACTGTGAGATACTATTAAAGAGACTCCAGTCCTCATCTATCACACCAGCCGCAGTCATGTGTCCAGCTGTCAGCCGAAAGGGCCTGCACATACAGACAGTACAAGGTTTGTGGCCTCTGGAAATCTTTTCCTTTGAAGTATGTTCTCTTGCATGAGTGTGGGAGGCTCAGAATGAATGATTTAGCTCTTACGTGACACCAGTGGCAGCACATAACTCCATGTTCTTCTTCATTTTTGTTTTGCCATCAAGTGTTTCTCTTAAGTATCTTTCACCACTACTACTGTCATATCGCTGTTCAAAATTGGTTGGGGCATTTTTAAATGACCATATAAAATTTGTTTGGAAAGGCAAAGCAACTTTAATGGGCTGAAGTTACCATGATGGGGCAGACCTGGGGCTACAAGGGAATGGACCCAAATACACCTTGCCTTCTTGCATCCCCAGCATTTCATACCTAAACATTTTTTTTGCACTGAAGAATCCAGCAGAAGTCTTCAGACTTGCTGGAGGGGTCTACGATGAATTGACCCAGCCCTATGGTTGATGTCATGGGTAGAGGTATATCAGGTCCAGCGTGTGCAGCCAGACTGTCCCAGCTTGGGATAACCACTCTGTGGTGTCTGACACGAGGAAGCATGGTCAAGGAGGGAGCTGCATCAGCATTGACTCTGGGGTTGCCCACATCTGTGACCATACTGTTCAGTTCTTCAGTCAGTAACCCCAGGTTTGCCAAGATTGTCTCATTCTTGCCTGTCAAGGATGCTGTGAAAGTTTGGAATGACCCCTCGGTGGAGCTCAAACAAGGAACTGGGCCGAAGGAAGTGATTGGACTGCATGCATTTATTGGGTCAAGAGGGATTCAGTCTGTTCCGATGTGCCTTGCAGGTCTGGTCCATCTGAATGGAAACTTCTGGGGCAGCAGGGTCTAATGGGACCAAGGAATCAACAAATGGAAGGATGATGAATATGGCTGGTTTGATTACTTGATGATTGCTCACAATGGCAAATGTGTAGATAGACTAATGTCAGAATCCAGTGCATCCGAAATACATCATCTCCTTAAGGTGAAATTTGGGCCAGTGTTCAGGCCTAAGACTAACGTTATGTAGCTCTGTTCAGTTTGGGTCTTACTAGTCACTTTTCCAAATAAGCTGGGTCTTGGCTATGAGGGGGCATGTGTGGAACACCCAACTGTCCCCTGGATTGGGAACAACACTGCTAAATAGCAGCCAGAGAGCCAGATGGGATGCTGGACTGTTATTCGTGCAAGGAGATTTAGGGCTGCTCAGCATAGTCCCCCTTCCAAGGAGAGAGAGGTTAGCTGTGCACTTCTCTGGGTCTCGCTGAAGTCACTGGCACGAATGGGGAGCTGCTGCAGTGACCAGAGTACAGCTCTGGGGAGCTGAGAACCGTCAGTGTCTGCCAGGGAGAGGAGTTTGCCTTCAAGGCCAGCCTTTCTTTGGTTGAAGCCATGCACAAGCACTGGAAAGGGGAGAGACTGGGAAGCCCTATCATCCCTATTGACTCTCACCCAGTTAGCGCATTCCCCACCAATCGGAATCTGATCTTTAAATCTGCAAAGCCATGTTGAAGACACCTACAATGTTAGGCAAGGACTTTATGTCAAAGGAAGCTACTAACCTGCAGCTGAAAATCCCAGAGCCCCACTTTGCATGTCAGGCTGTTTATCGCCGTGGCTTCATTGCAGTTTATTATATGGCAACTCTTTCTCCAGCACCCCCACTCCTCCGTAGTCACCTTTCCCTTATTTCAGTCTCTGCAGACATATTAAATCCTGTGAGGGCTGCACAGATGAAATTGCCACCGCTCCATTACTTCGCTGTCAGCATCCGTTACACTCGTAAGAATCAGACACCAAATCAGAAAATAATAAAGGCGATATTATGAGCGGAAGGGAGAGGAGATTAAAAAATCTGTTTAAAGGGCATGTCGGTCCCTGCGTTATTTATTGCACATCCTGGATTTGGGTTATTTTGGTTGTCACTGTACTTGTTTTTTTAATTTTCCTTTAAGCATGAAGCCACAGGCTTGTAATTTCATTGGAACTCTAAGGATGGAGAAAAGGGTGTTCTTTTTTAGTGCTGGCTGCTCCCAAGCAACAGCCAGTGTGATGTCTTCACAATTAGTTTAACTGCGAATTAAATCCTTTGCTCACCCAGACTGCACTCATCACTCGCATTGGAGCAAATCTGGACATCCTTATTTAAACAAAACTCCCATTGACCATAATAGAGTCGCCCCTATGACATCAGGGGCCCAAATCTCCTCTCACTTGCTCCTGATTGACACCATTTTAACTCCACCAGTGTAAATGGGGTTACGCTGGTGTAAATCTATTGAGGGGAGGCAGGTGGGGGGAGTAGCAAATTCCTATCCTCGGTGGAGCAGGGAAGGAGTCATGCCTGGCCTCGCCATGTATGATACTTTTTACAGGTGCTGCTCATAAATTTACCTATCTTCCTACCTGCTTGTTGCCACGTGTCAGGACACTAAATGATATTAACTGTGCCTGCCAAGGGCATATACAAAAAGGGAAACCAAGGCTTCAAAAATCCACATCTCAAGTATTACAGTTTATTTCTCTGCATTTTCTTTCCTCTCACAGTGAGTTAGTGAGGGTTGGATTCTGCCCTTGCTGACATGCGCAACCTCAGAAGTCAAAGAGGTTGCCTGGCCGTTGGCAAGAGCCAAAGAGGGCACCTGAGCTTAGCCATAAGCTGCTGCCTTCTCCTGCCTAGGCAATTCAGTGATATTGCGTTCCATGAGAGGGAGGAGAATGGACCCTGTTTCGTTCTTGCATTTCATCTGGGGCTATTTTCTGAGGCTGGAATTCGGCTATGCCTTGAGTGAGTTGCATTGATCCCTGTTTGGGAATCACCCACAAACAGCTTGTTGGGTCGCACTGGGACCTGAGCGATATATCTACAAGTACTTGGCTATAAACAGAACTCCAAGTCAAGCTTTTCCAGCCAGCGGGCAAGGGATGGCTGCTTTGTAATCACCCCAGCTTACTGTTAAAAACATCTTGGTCAGATTTTATCAGGGTCTGAACAGGAACAGCTTTGACGGATTGTCTCTGGGGAGATTAGAAGCATTGGTGGTTGCCTCACATAGTGCAAGATATTTCTGCCTGTCCAGCGGAGATGTCGTTTAAGTGAAATTGATTTGATTTCTCCCCTCTGTTCCAGTTAGGAATTGGGATTCTTTGTGTTTCTTGACTAAGTGGCTGATTCCAATGTAGCCATAGTGAGCAGTGACCAGAGGTCATGACTGTCCAATGGCCATTGTGTCAGTAGTGGTTGAGGTTGGTGGAGTGGATTCGAGTTTTATGTGGCTATCTGTCCACACCAGAGTACCCACCATTCTAAATAGTTCCTCTGATGATAGGCTCAGCAGAAGGGCCAGTGATTGACTAGGCCCTGGATAGTGAGGTCTCTCCAGGTCAAGCTGAAGCATGTTGGCAGGGTGGAGAGGAAAGGAGAGAGAGAGTGTGTATGTGTGAGAGAGAGAGAGAGAGGCTTGCTGCCTGCGCTGCATTTCAAGCATGGATTAGGAATGTCATTCCACACACAGAGCAGCATGAAAACCAGCCTAGAGAGGTGAAGAGTGGAAGGAAATAGAAAGGGGGTCATGGCTGGCATCGCCCACAGAGCAGAGTGTGTGAAGACGGGGAATCAACATCAGTGACCGGGCCTGAACTCTAAGTTCTCAGGAGTTTTGCAAGGTTCAAAAGGCAAGATGTTTACATTGGATGCAGTGTACAAGTGAGAGCCAGTGGGAAAGATACATGGAAAGAGTGGTATGGTCCGATTGACAGGCGAGGGAAATAATTTTGGTGACTGTGTCTTGGCTGGGTTAGTAGGGACCAGGATGGGTACTGGGGAGGGTGGAGAAAGGAGGTTTCAGCAGTCATGCTGTGAGTTGATCAAGGCTTGGATAGGAGCCTTGACAAGAGAAAGGAAGGTGTGACATTATCTGATTAAAATCTGACCATGTAGATCATTGGTGCAACCACTGTTATATAATTGCAACAAATATTGTACAAAGGTTGTCAAGTAAGGTGTCTATGGAAAGGTTATGATTTGTTGAATATGATTACGCTATGTGTCTGCATGACTGTTGGCTCTATACCTGTATTTCAAAATGTTTGCACCTGGATAGCAGCCACAAGGTAGTTAGACAGCTCATCTTGGAAGGACTATTCAAATTGAGTGGCCAATCAAAAGAACATGTAACTCACAATGGACTTTCCTGTGAACATGCTGTCTGAGGTATAGGTAATGGCTTCTGCGGTGACTAAGCGGAATCATGCATGGACATGTGACTGGCCCATGTGATTCCAACCACTGTCTTGCTACCTGTGATTTTCCACTAGCTGTGCTGAGGGCTTTGTTTGAAACAATGGGTTTCCCTCCATATGGCAGAAGCTATTAAAAGGCCCTGGAAACACCTCCATTTTGCCTCTTTCCTGCTCCATCCTCTCTCCTGCTCAAACCTCTGGACTACGGATTTATACTAATAGGAGCATTCTAACCAAGGGATTGAGGACCTTCCAATGATTTGGAAGCAACCAGAGACTTGACTTAAGCCAGCACTTTATTCCATCACTGCTACAAGCCTGAACCAAGAACTTTGCAATTATTGTATGTATTTGATTCCTTTCACCAATTTTAACTCTCACTTTTTTTTTCTTTTTTATAAATAAACCTTTAGATTTTAGATACTAAAGGATTGGCAACCGCGTGATTGTTGGCTAAGATCTGAGTGATATATTGACCTGGGTGTGTGGCTGGTCCTTTGGGATCAGAAGAACCCTTTGTTTGATGAAACTGGTTTTAAGGAACCATATTCATCTGTAAGTCTAGTGTTTCGGTGGTGATACAAAGACTGGAATACCTAAGGAAATGGCTTTTCTGACTTCTTGTTAGCCAGTGTGGTGAAACAGAAATTTACTTTTGTTGCTGGTTTGGTATATCCTATGGGAGAGATTAACCACCTGCCTGCTCATTAGCAGCATTCGGCCTCTTTGTTCCTCTCCCATTTATTCCCACATGCCACGTATAAACTGTAGGGAATTGCCTCTGAATCATCTCCATTGATCTGTGATCAGTTTCCCTTTGTTGTCTTTGAGATGTGATGATCTGTGCTCTGCTGCCTGAGTGTGTGTGTTAGTGTGAGAGAGATTTGTTCACTCCTTGTATATCTAAAGCTGAAAACAAATCTTTCCCTACAATAGGAGTGTGAAACAAGAGCCTCCCCCGCCTCCACCCAAACTATGGAAGCCAACTGCTAAATGGAAACCTTGGCTGCAATGATGGATGCTTTGGGGAGAAATTGGAGTTTCCAGTAAACTCCAGGCCTTGGCTCCAGAAAGGAGCATGGGTGTGCGTGGGGGAGACAGGAACTGAGGCAGGAAGTGTGCATCGGTGCTTCAGGAAGCGAGCTGCAGAGAAGCCAAAGCCAGCGAGGCTGCAGCGGCATTCCTAAGCCGTGGAAACCCAAGTCACTCTTCCTGCGGCATGCCTGGAATACCTCTGGCTTTGCAGAGTCTTTCTGCTGAGCCGGCAGCTCTGAGGAGCAACTCACTCACTGTGCAGAACAGAGGGGAAAGGGCTGTACATTCAGGAAGAGAAATCCAGCTCCCTTTCAAGCGTGAAGATCCAAACTGTGGGCAAGAACCCTCACTGCTCCGCAGAGGGTCAGTAGAACTGTTGCTCAGGGGAAGGGGAGATGAGTGGAGACAGAAACTGAGCTATTCATTCTGTGAGTGCATCAGGTGAATTGGTGGTTACCTGAGAAGAAAGCCCTGTATTGTATGTACAGTCCTGGAGCTTTAAAATGCCATCTGACTTCCAGTAAGGAAGTGTGTGTGTGTGTGTGTGTGAGGGGGGAATTTATTTATTCAATGGCGTTCCCGCCTCAGCACAGGTGGGATGGTAAAGCTCCACTAGGGAAACTGAGATACGCAAAAGAGCAGTGAAAGTGACTTTCCCTAAGTCTCACAGAAAGTCAGCGTCAGAGCCAGGAGTAGACCCCAGAATTCCTAAGCCCTGGTCCTTTTGTGCTCTAACCATTGGACTAATTCCTATCCTGTAAAGCACATCCCTTCCCAGGCATAGCTTGATTGCTAGGTGTGAACAGGAAGCTCATTATACAGAGGCGAACAGATATGCAGCCAAAACCCTACTGCTAAATGAAATGGCAGATGGCTTGTGTGTATTGAAGCTAGGATAGTGATTGTGTGCTGACCTCCATGAAGTAATAAGTAGTACAGCTATAGCAGTGAATCATACATGTTAGAGACAAAAGAGCCCAGTGAGCTCATCTTGTCCACTCCCCTGCCACCCTACCGGATTCTCCCCAGCAGAACATTCCTCAGTGCTTTGTCAAGCCAGCTTTTGAATAACTCCTGATATGGGGCTTCAGAGTAGTGCTGGCTGAAACTTGTGGTTTCTGGTTTATGATCAGTTTTGGAATCTGGTTTTGTTCCGGATCAAAGTGAAACCAAAATTTCTTACAAACTGGAAATTTTGAAATAAACTAGCAGGACCAGCAGCTGCTGAGTAAAACTGATATTCTGCTGCAGAGATGAAATGAAGAAGAATGTCAATTTTACTCAGCAGCTGCCAGGACTCCTGGGGTCTGCATAAGCTTGGGGTCCCTGGTCCCAGGGCAGGCCACATGGCAGAGTTGCCCCAGAACTGTGGACCCCGGAATCTTGGAATCCTGGGTCCCAGGCAGTCCACATCGCAGAGAAACTGTTTCTTCAGAGAATTTCCTACAGACTCTACTTCAGAGACTTCCCCTGGGAGACTGTTCCAGAGTCTACTCCAGTGTAAAGTTTGGCAATATCTGATGTCCTGCCGAAATCCCCCTTTGAGTTTCATCCCACAATTTTGCTCCTCTGCCCACGGTAAATGGTCCTTCCCCTCTCCATTACTTGAAACGTTTGAAGATCCCCACCAAATCACCTCTCAGTCATTTCTCCTCCAAGCTGTACTGCTTTGCACCTTCCCTGGTAGGCCAGCGCCTCCAAAGCCTTCACCATCTGTTTCTCTCCTCCAATTTGTCAATGTCTTTCTTCTATTGTCGTTCCCAAAACCACATGCAGTATTTTGTAGGTGGCCAAGCCGGCAACGTATAAGGATGGATGTCAGGTCCCTGATATATATATATAGCTCCCTGTACACTATATCTCCTCACTTCTGCCCACATCCATAATATAGATCACCTCTGAAAATATAGCCTGTTTCCAGCCCCCCAGTCCTGTTCCACTCTGGCTATTTTTTGCTGCTCCCTCCACCCCAACTGCATTTTAAGCCCCTGTCTACTTTACTGCTCTCTATTGCACCCTGATATATTACACAGACATGATGGGTGAGGTAATATCTTTTATTGGACCAACTTCTGTTGGTGAGAGAGACAAGCTTTCCAGCCACACACAGCCCTTCTGCAGGGCTGGGAATGGAACTCGCAACAGATTGTTTAGCGTAAGTAGTTTGCATATATTGCAAGGGACCATTCAAGGTAGAGTGACCTCTGCAGGCCTAGGACTAAAAGAGGGGGTTAGTGGGTTACAGAATGTTGTAATAAGCCATAAAGCCAGTGTCTCTGTTCACTCTGGTGTCTAGTAGTCTGATATATCAAGGCATTAGTGCTTCCCAAACATTTTACTCCCACTAGATAGCTGTGCTTTGGATTATTTCCCCGTCACCTGAAATCTCTTGCATTTCATAGAATCATAGAATATCAGGAAGGGACCTCAAGAGGTCATATAGTCCAACCCCCTGCTCAAAGCAGGACCAATTCCCAACTAAATCATCTCAGCCAGGGCTTTGTCAAGCTGGGCCTTAAAAACCTCCAAGAAAGGAGACTCCACCACCTCCCTAGGTAACGCATTCCAGTGCTTCACCACCCTCCTAGTGAAATAGTGTTTCCTAATATCCAACCTGGACCTCCCCCACTGCAACTTGAGACCATTGCTCCTTGTTCTGTCATCTGCCACCACTGAGAACAGCCGAGCTCCATCCTCTTTGGAACCTCCCTTCAGGTAGTTGAAGGCTGCTATCAAATCCCCCCTCATTCTTCTCTTCTGGAGACTAAACAATCCCAGTTCCCTCCGCCTCTCCTCATAAGTCATGTGCTCCAGAGCCCTAATCATTTTTGTTGCCCTCCGCTGGACTCTTTCCAATTTTTCCACATCCTTCTTGTAGTGTGGGGCCCAAAACTGGACACAGTATTCCAGATGAGGCCTCACCAATGTCGAATAAAGGGGAACAATCACGTTCCTCGATCTGCTGGCAATGCCCCTACTTATACAGCCCAAAATGCTGTTAGCCTTCTTGGCAACAAGAGCACACTGTTGACTCATATCCAGCTTCTCGTCCACTGTGACCCCTAGGTCCTTTTCTGCAGAACTGCTACCTAGCCATTTGGTCCCTAGTCTGTAGCAGTGCATGGGATTCTTCCGTCCTAAGTGCAGGACTCTGCACTTGTTCTTGTTGAACCCCATCAGGTTTTTTTTGGCCCAATCCTCTAATTTGTCTAGGTCCCTCTGTATCCGATCCCTACCCTCTAGTGTATCTACCACGCCTCCTATTTTAGTGTCATCTGCAAACTTGCTGAGAGTGCAGTCCACACCATCCTCCAGATCATTAATAAAGATATTAAACAAAACTGGCCCCAGGACCGACCCTTGGGGCACTCCGCTTGAAACGGGCTGCCAACTAGACATGGAGCCATTGATCACTACCCGTTGAGCCCAACAATCTAGCCAGCTTTCTATCCACCTTACAGTCCATTCATCCAGCCCATACTTCTTTAAGTAAGAATACTGTGGGAGACCGTATCAAAAGCTTTGCTAAAGTCAAGGAATAACACATCCACTGCTTTCTCCTCATCCACAGAGCCAGTTATCTCCTCATAGAAAGCAATTAGGTTAGTCAGGCATGACTTCCCCTTGGTGAATCCATGCTGACTGTTCCTGATCACTTTCTTCTCCTCTAAGTGCTTCAGAATTGATTCCTTAAGGACCTGCTCCATGATTTTTCCAGGGACTGAGGTGAGGCTGACTGGCCTGTAATTCTCCGGATCCTCCTCCTTCCCTTTTTTAAAGATGGGCACTACATTAGCCTTTTTCCAGTCATCCGGGACCTCCCCCGATCGCCATGAGTTTTCAAAAATAATGGCGAATGGCTCTGCAATCTCATCCGCCAACTCCTTTAGCACCCTCAGATGCAGCGCATCCGGCCCCATGGACTTGTGCACATCCAGTTTTTCTAAATAGTCCCGAACCACTTCTTTCTCCACAGAGGGCTGGTCACCTTCTCCCCATATTGTGCTGCCCAGTGCAGCAGTCTGGGAGCTGACCTTGGTCGTGAAGACAGAGGCAAAAAAAGCATTGAGTACATTAGCTTTTTCCACATCCTCGGTCACTAGGTTGCCTCCCTCATTCAATAAGGGGCCCACACTTTCCTTGACTTTCTTCTTGTTGCTAACATACCTGAAGAAACCCTTCTTGTTACTCTTAACATCTCTTGCTAGCTGCAACTCCAAGTGCGATTTGGCCTTCCTGATTTCACTCCTGCATGCCTGAGCAATATTTTTATACTCCTCCCTGGTCATTTGTCCAATCTTCCACTTCTTGTAAGCTTCTTTTTTGCGTTTAAGATCAGCAAGGATTTCACTGTTTAGCCAAGCTGGTCGCCTGCCATATTTACTATTCTTTCTACACATCGGGATAGTTTGTTCCTGCAACCGCAATAAGGATTCTTTAAAATACAGCCAGCTCTCCTGGACCCCTTTGCCCTTCATGTTATTCTCCCAGGGGATCCTGCCCCTCTGTTCCCTGAGGGAGTCAAAGTCTGCTTTTCTGAAGTCCAGGGTCCGTATTCTGCTGCTCTCCTTTCTTCCTTGTGTCAGGATACTGAACTCGACCATCTCATGGTCACTGCCTCCCAGGTTCCCATCCACTTTTGCTTCCCCTACTAATTCTTCCCTGTTTGTGAGCAGCAGGTCAAGAAAAGCTCTGCCCCTAGTTGGTTCCTCCAGCACTTGCACCAGGAAGTTGTCCCCTACACTTTCCAAAAACTTCCTGGATTGTCTGTGCACTGCTGTATTGCTCTCCCAGCAGATATCAGGGGGATTAAAGTCTCCCATGAGAACCAGAGTCTGCGATCTAGCAACTTCTGTTAGTTGCCAGAAGAAAGCCTCGTCCACCTCATCCCCCTGGTCTGGTGTTCTATAGCAGACTCCAACCACGACATCACCCTTGTTGCTCACACTTCTCAACTTTTATTCAGAGACTCTCAGGTTTTTCTGCAGTTTCATACCGGAGCTCTGAGCAGTCATACTCCTCTCTTACATACAACGCAACTCCCCCACCTTTTCTGCCCTGCCTGTCCTTCCTGAACAGTTTATATCCATCCATGACAGTACTCCAGTCATGTGAGTTATCCCACCAAGTCTCTGTTATTCCAATCGCATCATAGTTCCCTGACTGCCAGGACTTCCAGTTCTCCCTGCTTGTTTCCCAGGCTTCTTGCATTTGTGTATAGGCACTTAAGATAACTCATCGATTGTCCCTCTTTCTCAGTATGAGACAGGAGTCCTCCCCTCTTGCGCTCTCCTGCTTGTGCTTCCTCCCAGGATCCCATTTCCCCACTTACCTCAGGGCTTTGGTCTCCTTCCCCCGGTGAACCTAGTTTAAAGCCCTCCTCAATAGGTTAGCCAGCCTGCTGGCGAAGATGCTCTTCCCTCTCTTCGTTAGGTGGAGCCCGTCTCTGCTTAGCACTCCTCCTTCTTGGAACACCATCCCATGGTCGAAGAATCCAAAGCCTTCTCTCCGACACCACCTGCATAGCCATTCGTTGCCTTCCACGATTCAACGGTCTCTACCCAGGCCTTTTCCTTGCACAGGGAGGATGGACGAGAACACCACTTGCGCCTCAAACTCCTTTATCCTTCTTCCCAGAGCCACGTAGTCTGCAGTGATCTGCTCCAGGTCATTCTTGGCAGTATCATTGGACATTTCTCCAGGTTCAGTCTCATTTGGCTACCTTCTGTCATCTCTCTCTCTCCCCTTTTCCTGGACTTCTAGAACTTGCCCTTGCTTCATGTCCTTTGTCAGTTTAGTCAATGTGCCATTCACTTCCTCTTCCAGATCATGAATGAAGATATTTAAACCAACCCGGACCCTGCACTGCCCCGTGAGGGACTCCATTGGACGCTCCATCCCAACCTCATTCATAATAATCACTCTCTCCTTATGGCCCCTCAGTCAGCATTCACTCTGTTGTAAGGTGTCATTGTCAAGTCTATTTGATCTAATTTTTCTAATTCCAAACCAATCCAATGGCTGTACCCAGCCACTCACTAACTTTGTAATTAGACTGAAAATTGCTCTCCAGTTTGTCTGGCACGATCTGCTCTTTGTAGGCCCTGTGCTGTTGGTTACTCATGTGGCCGCTAGGGGTTCCAGGGGCTCACACTTTTGCTCTGCTTTATGTGCTGAATGCCCTAAATTGCCAGATCTGGCAATGCCAGCCTTGTGGGAGAAAGGAAAGCGGAAAGTGGCCAATGAGGGTGGGTTTGACTTGGAGAGTCAGCGTCCCGACATTTGTGCTTTTTCCTAAATAAACCTTTAGTAAATAGACACAAGGGATGGGTCAGCCCCTATTAAATAGTCACTGTTTGGGATCTGTGCTAATGCTTTCCCAGGCAAGTAGCAGTCTGTCCTTGTGGGACTGCTTTGCGTGGAGGGATTGGATGGATACTCACACCTCCTCCATGCACCTAGGAATCCAGTCATTGATTTGTATTTATTAAAGTCCATAACATTTCCTCCATCCAGGACAATGGATTCTGAAAAAGGGGGAGGAAATCTATGACTAGAGGGTGTCTGTTGAGTCTGACTGTCCGTCGTGCAGTACGTAGGGATAGCCCCATACCGACATCTCCGATCCAAACTCCCTTGAACGCTCAGGTTGTCGAACTCCACTTCCAGGCTTTCTGAGTTAGGACCCTCTCACCTCATCACTAATGCAAGCTGCCTCTCTCAGAGCGGGACTTTCACTATCCACCCTTTCAGTCGAGCCTTCTCAGGGTGCACGCCCCTGCTCCTGCATGTGCCCGCAGATAATTTGTTTCAGACAGGATAATACCTAAATCTCGGGCGTGGGGTGATGACTTTTGTGGCAGGCATCACCTGCTATTGCACATAGTCATCCAAGTTCTTTTCCTTACTGTGTGAGCAAGTTTTGACTCTTGGGCAGACAAGACATGCTCGGTTTTTGTTAATTTGGGATTACGCAAGGTTTTGTGTAGGGGCAGTTTGTGGACAAGGGAGCTGTGTGAGCAGCAGGGGGGTTGCTGTCTGCCTGGGGCTTTGATTAGAGTCTAGTCTTTGATAGCATTGTCTCCTGGGAACTGGGCATTGGTTTTGGCTGAGATCCTTAGAAGAAGGCATTGCCCTGCATGCTGTTCGACCATCTCAATTCAGCACTGCTTTCCAGTAAAGCAAGTTCCGCTTAGAATATCCCAGAGCCTGCATCACTGATTTCAAATCCACTGGAAAGCTGGCCCCCGAGGCCCCCGACCGCTGCTGCGCAGCACAAAGGCAAGACTGGAATCAGAATGGGACACTGTGCTCAGAAGAAGGTGTAATGTTCTTCGTTGTTGTGGTTACCGTATAAAACTGGCTCTGATTCCAGGACTGGGAAAGGTACTCGGAGCTTTCATGTCTGTTTATCTGTGTGCACGTATCATGAGGCGTAAATGGAACGATAATTAGTTACACAGGCGTCTATGAGAAAACAGAAACGCTGAGCCTGCTGGGTTTCCAGGAAAGGAAATCCCAGCTCCCCAGCAGTCCATGTGCTCCAAATAATCACAGGGCTCACGGAGCAGGAAGTGATTGTTAGGAATGAGCAAGGAAATGGGGCCACTGGCTCTTTTTGGACTGGAAGGTGGGGGTAGAAATGCTAAATGGTGCTTTGAGATCTCAGACAGGAAGTGCTATTGATGTGCGAAAGGGAGAGGAGAGAGAAGCTACAAATATTGCACTGAAGTTCGAGGGGTCAAGGGGGAAAATGCCATATGTGGTCTGCTAATTACATGAGAATGGATTGTCTGCAGCTCCACATGCTGCGGTAATTAGGGGGGGGATGCTGCCATTGCAAAGTCTTCACAATAAATGTCAACAGGCAGCCGGAATTCCTCTGGTTCTTTGTCTTTGTGGACGATCCTGCTAAACCCATCAGGTGAGGCTATGGGGATCACAGGAGTGCTGAGGAATAACAACTGCCACCAACCCTCTGATGCCGCAAAGATTGCAAGCAGCTGAGTAAGGCATCTAATTCCTCACTTATTTTCCAGGGAGGAAGATATGGGCCCAGGAATCAGCTGTGGATCATGAGTGAATGACTCCTTTTCCAGCACTGTGTCGTAATATCAAGTTGTTTCCAAAGCTAGATGGCCCCTGGGGCATTCCCCAACTGTGTAGAGACTCAGCTGTAAATTAGCATTGACCTCCAATTGCTCCCCATCCATCCACAGCAGTAATTCCTGTTGTGCTGCGACAGATCGTGACTCATCTGACATGCTGTGACACACAGTAACAGGCGGGTGCATTTGTACTGCGGCTGCCTTCAGGGGCAGGGAAGGAGCCATCCTGGAACAGCACACAGAGAATCTCTCATGCTTCACAGAGATCCTACATCTCCCGCCCCTTTCGGCTGGCCGGATTGGAGGCAAAAGGGGCTTCTTGGAAAATGAAAGCATAGAGGAGTTTGTGTGTCCTGCAGAACGGGAAGTGGGGGAGCAAGGAGGGGGATGGGAAGAGGGGGAAATGGGAATGGAGAGACAGAGAGAGGATGGAGAGGGCATCAAATGAGGGTAACGGGGTGGGAGAGGAAGTTGGGGGGAGGAGACAGGGTGAGTCTGAAACCTTAAAGAGCAATTAGTCAAAGCTGAATTGTTTTTCTAAACTCTTAATGAAAACAAAGAGTGGGGCATGGCCCAGATGGTGCCAGGGGATCAAATAAATGTCGCACTCAGGAAGCAGGTGCTACTGGGAATGTTTCCTGCCAGCCCCGCTGCTGCTCACAGCCACTTTTATTATTTGTTATTTTTCAGGACTGCAGCTGGGGTTTCCCTCCAGCTGTGTGGAAACATGTTTAAGGCTGGCCATGGCTGGAGAGAGAGGGCCCATGTGGGCTGATCAACAAGGCTGTGGTGTTTGGGCTTCTTGGGGAACGTGCAAAGGACCCTCTGGTTTCACTGGAGGGGTTGGATTGTCATTGGCCATCCACCAAAGGGTCCCGTCCACCAGCGTAGCCAGTCAGCCAGCCTCCTCCCCAAAGCAGCCGACAATCATGTCTATATTGGCCCCTCCACAAGTCAGATAGCTGGACCCAGCCCTGCCCATCTCTGCCATTGCATTACATTTTGTATTTCCATTTTGCGCTTCTAGGATTGTATTCAGTGGTAAATTTCCATTTTCTCTAGGGGCAGGAGAAAAATGATCCCCGTGCAGAACAGTATTGCCAATTTCAAGCATTCAATAATCAGTCAGGCCCCCAGAATTATGTGATTGGCTTAAAAATAATGAGATCTAAAAAATAGTAATTTGGGGGTTATTTTTCATTGCATTCTGATTTCTGAGCCTTAGAGTTTGTTTTTTCAAGCTTTACTCTGCAACCAGGAGGGCTAGAAACCTATTTTTAAAAAAGAAAGAAAGCTGAGCGTCTCACGTAATCACAGGACTCCAGGGGCTGGGGCTTCAAGAAAAAACTCCAAATATCACAAGACCTGAGATAAAGTTGTGAGAGTTGGCGACGCTGACTGAGTTGCTTGTTTTGTCTGAATGACTGGAAGGGAGAGCATGAAAGGATAATTCCATGCTGGAGAAAGGTGCTGTATTGACAGCCTTGGAGAGTGAAATGCTCTCCCAACAGGACACACACAGCATGGGCAATAGCAGTGCAAACATCTCCCTCCCTTCCCTCCCCCTTCCCACCAGTCTGTCTCCCCCAGCCCTACAGGCTCCCCAGCTCTGGCATCGGAGGGGACTTCAGTCTGCATGACCCATTCAATCCTGGGCCTCTCTGCTGAGCTGATCAGCAGGGGGGCCAATTGTGGGGAGACTTGGACACCTGCCCACTTGGAATTGGACTTGAGACCCACCCAACTCATTTCACAGAAGCCAGTGCCACTGTACAGCCATCAGATGGGAATGGCTGTCAATCATTACCATGGGCTGGATTTGAACTGGTGATTAACCTGTCTATGTCCATGCCAAAATATCCACTGTACAATGTATCCTCCCCCCCGATGCTGTCTGTGCTAGGGGCGTGGGTCATAAATACAGTGCAGCCCCAATGAAAGGACCATGTCTCTAGCAGCAAAGCAATGCAACGCAACCTCCAAGACAATATACTACCTTCTTCTGGAGTGGACTGCTCTGTGCTTGTTTCCACGCTAAGTAGCTTTTTTCCTATACTGCATACTTGAACCTGGCCTACACTGCCTACCTATTCCTACTAGGTATGCATCTTCTTCTCAAGGAGCTCAGTCTAGGAGTACCTCCACGGGGAACACATATTTGATAAGGCTCTTCACTCTAGCAGAGAAAAGTATAACATGGTCCGATGGCTGGAAGCTGAAGCTAGACAAATTCAGACTGGAAATCGGGTGTAAATGTTTAGCAGTGAGGATAATTAACCTTTGTAACAATTTGCCAAGGGTTGTGGTGGATTCTCCAGCACTGGCAATTTTAAAATGAAGATTGGCTGTTTTTCTACAAGATCTGCTCTACGAATTGTTTTGGGAAAGTTCCCTTCCCTGGCCTGTACTATACAGAAGGGCTGACGAGATGATCACAGTGGTCTCTTCTGGCCTTAGAATCTGAGTCTATGGCTAGGTCTACATTACCCGCCTGAATCAGCGGGTAGAAATCGACCTCTAGGGGATCGATTTATCGTGTCCCGTCGGGACGCGACAATCGATCCCCGAATCGACGCTCTTACTCCACCAGCGGAGGTGGGAGTAAGCGCCGTCGACGGGAAGCCGCAGAGGTCGATTTTGCTGCCATCCTCACAGCGGGGTAAGTCGGCTGCGATACGTCGAATTCAGCTACGCTATTCACGTAGCTGAATTTGCGTATCTTAAATCGACTCCCCCCTGTAGTGTAGATGTACCCTAAGAATCTGCAGCATGAGCAGGACTGGACTAGCCGGAAGGACTGTAAATCAGAGCTGGAGCGCGTTGGCAGAGCTATGCTGGGAGTCTAGCACTGAAACGGTGGGGGATATTGTGGGTCAGGATTGAGGGGGATTGACAAGAGCTATTGTGGGGAGATCAGGACTAAAATAGCGGGGGTGCTGCAGGTCAAGTCTACTGTGCATTAGCAGAGCTGTATGGGGAGAGGCCAGAACTGGAAGTGCAAGGGGTGATGCAGGTCATGCATAAGGTGCATTGGCACAGCTATGTGTGGGAACCTCGCATAGAACCTGTGTGGACTACACTCATCTCTAGCCAGGACTGTCCGCCCCTCACTTTCACATGCACTCTAAATATCCTTTTTGTTGACACATAGCTGCTGCCTGTGATGAGATGTTAAGTGTGTTTCATGGGCAGTGGAAAGCTTTCTTCATATGCCGGGCCTGCCCTGTTTGTTGTTTTTCAAAGTCAGGCCTTGGAAAAAGAGACTGTACTTTCTGGATTCCCTCTCAGGCCCTCAGGAGAGGAACATTGCTGAAATTCAGACTTTCCATGAGCAGCATTTGGGTGTGTGCTGCTGTCAGCTCATGAGGCTAGCAATGGAATATCCAGCTAAATATACCACCAGGAAACAAGGTGAGTGGAGAAGCCCATGCAATCACCACAGGAGGGTATTCCCACTGCATGTTAGGGTTCAGGGTACTGTGTTGGGGGGTTCCAGGACACACACACACCCCCAGTTGTTCCACCCACTTCATTCTCCTCCCACTGATGCCCCGTGCTAATCCTCCCTTGGACTAAAGACAGCACCTTTCAGGGCCACTCCAAGTACCAAGCAGTGCCATGAGGTGCGCCCTCCCTTCTCCCTCTCTGCCCAGTCCTCCTGAGTTTCTCTTGTTCCCTGGGGCCAGATCCCTCATGAATGGGCATGTTGTTGTTCTACTAGAGTAGCAGAATGGTCCTGTAGCACAGTGGTTCTCAATCGGGGGTCTGCTAAAATAAACCAGGCTTCAGCCCCAGGCAACAGGGTGGGGCTTGGCTTCAGCCCTGGGCGGTGGGGCTTGGGCTGAGGGGGACTCAGAAGGAAGAAGGTTGAGAAGCCCTGCTGTAGCAGATGCTGAGAGGGAAATAATTACCAGAATGAGCAGCGGAGGAGGAGGAATGCTTGGTTCACTTAGCTAGTTCGTGTGGGGATCTGGGGGAGCTAACCCAGGGCAGCGAGGGGCACCTTCCACTCGGATATGTTTATACTTAGCACTTTACCTTTTCAACTCACTCATCTCTGAGGTGAGTAAGCATCCCCCTCTTCATGTGACAGTGGGGGAAACTGAACCAAGGCCCAGATAAAGCTGTGGTGTCGGAAACCTTAGCTTCCACTGCCCTGCTTACTCCAGTGGTGATTGTGGCCTGCAGGAAGGTTAAGTGACTCGCTGGAGCCCACGCAGGGAGTCAGCACCAGAGTCAGGGGTTAATGCTCAGGATTTCCTTACTCCCAGCGCTTTGAGCATGAGGTCAGGCTGTCTCTCTCCTGGGAAAGGCAATGAGCTGTTTCCCAGGATCCCTGATCAAACATGGAGTTGTAAACATCAGAGCAAGATGTTTCTCGGCCTCTGCCCAGCCACTCTGAGGAGAGATTATTACCCACCAGACAGTTGGTGTGAAGTGACCTTGAGGCACTTAGTTGTTGCCTGGCTCCAGAACAATGGGAAGGAGCTGGGCAAAAGGAAACTCTTTGAGTACCAGACAGTAATCGCCTGGCCAGAGGGAGGAGGCAGGAAACCCCTACATGCCCAGAGGTCAGAAGTAGAATCATGACAGATCTTCACCATTAACACAAATTGGGGGTGGGGAGGAATCCCTCACCTTCCTTTTATCCCTATGGGAATTAGCTCTGGCAAAATGATTGGTCAGAGCATTTAGTTGGTGAAATCACTGGCTGAACCCTGCTACGGTCTCATTGTGAAAGAGATGCTGTGCTGAAATGGTTTGGGAGCATTCAGGATGGAACCCCTGGCCATTTGCCTGCAGTGATTCCCAGTGTTTTATCACCCATGTTGGAATCCCTCAGTCAGAATCACAGATTCCACTGCCAGCAGAAGAGTTCCCAGGACTTGCACTTGAATTCCTGATGCTATTTGTTTCAGAGTGGTAGACGTGTTAGTCTTTATCAGCAAAAACAATGCAGAGTCCTTAGAGACTTACAAATTTATTTGGGCATAAGCTTTTGTGGGCTAAAACCCACTTCATCAGATGCATGGAGTGAAAAATACAGTAAGCAGAATATATATTATAGCACATGAAAAGATAGGCGTTGCCTTACCAAGTGGGGGGGGGAGGGTCAGTGCTAACAAGCCAATTCAGTTAAGATGGAAGTGGCATATTCTCAACGGTTGACAAGAAGGGGTGAATATCAAAGGAGGGAAAATTACTTTTGTTGTGCTAACGAGGCCAATGCAATCAAGGTGGCCCATTTCCAACAATTGACAAGAAGGTGAGTATCAGCAGAGGGGAAATTACCTTTTGTAGTGACCTATCCACTCCCAGTCTTTATTTAGGCCTAATTTAATGGTGTCCAGTTTGCAAATTAATTCCAGTTCTGCAGTTTCTCGTTGGAGTCTGTTTTTGAAGTTTTTTTGTTGAAGAATTGCCACTTTTAAGTCTGTTATTGAATGTCCAGGGAGATTGAAGTGTTCTCCTACTGGTTTTTGAAAGTTACAATTCTTGATGTCTGATTTGTGTCCATTTATTCTTTTGCGTAGAGACTGTCTGGTTTGGCAAATGTACATGGCAGAGGGGCATTGCTGGCACATGATGGCATATATCACATTGGTAGATGGTGAATGAGCTCCTGATGGTGTAGCTGATGTGGTTAGGTCCTATGATGCTGTTCCTTGAATAGATATGCGGACAGAGTTGGCAACAGGGTTTGTTGCAGGGTTTGGTTCCTGGTTTGGTGTTTTTGTTGTGTGGTGTGTAGTTGCTGGTGGTGCTATTTGATCAATTTCAAGGGCTGGCCAGAGTGTAGCCCTGAAAATGCAACAGGGAGCTGATCAAAGGGGCATCTCAGTCTTGACACCTTAAGTTACTGTTTCTTGGGGATAAACAGATGAGTCCATGACACAATTGGGAGATCTAGTAATAGAGAAATAGCCTTGAAAAGACCTCCCACCCCTTTTTTTTTTATTAATGTTGTTGGATAATTATGAATTTTCATGTTTTTCCCCTCGTTTTTATCTACTTTATTTCCTGCATTTCCAGGATAATAAACAACAAGCTCACCTGTTAATTTTGATTCAGAATGCAATGACTGCAGCAGTTGATCTTTATAACAAATTCAGTATAAAGTGACAATGTTTTACCACGTTAATTTCTTGTGTGTTGATAGACAGAAATGATGGCAAAAGAGAGAGCCCCAGCTGGCTGAGTGCAACATCTCCCCGACGTGTAGTTTCCCTTGGCTGTAAATTCTGATGATTAATAATTGGATTTGGTTTGGTTTGGTTTTTGGGTGGAGGAAGAAATAGCATCCTTCAAAGCGAATGGATAATGGTGCCCAAGTAAGCACCAAAGGCTGGCTAGCCCTGGCCACACGTATCCATGGGGCAAACCACGAAAACTGCCAAAAATGCTGACTCCCTGCAGGAGCACTGGGTTATTTTATAGACAAGGCCAACCCACTGTAGATATGTATCCCAACCGGAAGGAAGTTCTCACCAGCAAAGTGTTGCAGGGCTCACCCTCATTCTCAAACACCCTCAGGTTCTCCCATGCCCATGCTCGGTTATGAAGTGGCAATGGATGAATCTCAAAAAGGTTCCTAGTATTCTCTCCTTCGTGCTAGGGTACTGGTGGCTCAGAGACTCAGGAATGTTACTTGGTGCTTAAAGTAAGTTTGTTTCTTCATGTACCGAACACACAGTCCCTTGGGCACTTTCTCATGGTGGAGAATCATTAGAGATGGTTGAACCCGTCCCTTCATGTTAAGCTAAGAAAGAAGGGAGCATGGTATCGTGGTTAGAGCATGGAACCAGGTCATATAGGTTCTCATCCTGTCTCTGACTAGCTGTGTGACCACGAGTGAGTCTCTTCAGAGCTCTGAGCATCCCTTCAACCATGTGGGAAAAAGCTGCTGTGAAGCTTAATTAACTGCTTGCAAGTACACTGATAGCCTCCTCTGATGAAAGCTATAGAAGTGTAAAGTGTTATTAAGAAACCCCCCAAATCTCCATCCAGAACTGGAACTGGGCCTCTTTTGAAGTTTGGCAACAGTCTGTTAATGTTTTGTTTTAATTCTTTTTCCCTTTTGATTCCAGCTTGAAGTGGAAGGGCTGAAGCATTGTAAAGAAAGTCCGTACTTGTGGTAGTTCTAGCCCGGCAAAGAGCAAGAAGCATAAATCTCCTGAGAAGATGGCAAGGGAGAGATTTCCACTCCACTTCTGGAGAAGCAAGACGTTTGGCTCAAGTTCAGGTAAGCACTATTATTATTTAATATTTATACTGCAGTAGTGTCCAGAGGGCCAGATCAGGTTTGGGAAGCCCATTGTGCTGGGTGCTCTAGAGACACAATGAAATATGGTCCCTGCCCCAAATAGTTTACACTACAGTCTCAGACAACAAGGACATAAGAAGTATGAGGAGAGAGGGATACAATAGAATGTGTGCAATGTTCATAGGCATATATATATATATATATATATATGCGTATGCATTTTTCTGATATTATAAATAGCTGAAGTAAATCTCAGGTATCCCCATCTGTCTCTCTGCTTAGCCAGCCATTATGAATTGGTTGGGAACAGTCTTTGCGAAGGGATTTTAAGGAGAGGGCAATGGCCATAGGCACTGCAATTTTAAAGTATAGAGAAGGTAGATCAGGAGCTTGTGCTCTCCCTGTCTCCTAACACAAGAACAAAGGGATATTCCGTGAAACGGAAAAGTGGCACATTCAAAACCGATCAAAGGAAATAGGTTTTCACACAGCACATAAAGAGACTGTGGAACTCATTGCCACTGCATGTCATTGAGGCCAAGAATTTACCAAGATGATCAAGGAATTGGAAAACTATGTGGATAACAAGAATATTTGGAATTAATAGTCAACACTAAAAAAATATTTGGAAGGGATATAAAACCTAAAGTTTCAGGGTTTAAGCCAATCTCAAGCCATTAGAGATAAGGATGTAGCCTTCCTCGTGGCCAGACTATCTTATACCTGCTTCCTCTGGTGTTTCTTGCATCTTCCCTGGAAGCATTTGGTTCTGGCCACTGTTGCAGTGAGGATACTGGACTACGTGGACCATGGGTCTGGTCTGGCAGTCCCATTATAAAGTTCCCCTCCAAAGCTTGTGAGAGTGGCCTATCACCAATTACCGGGTGCATCAACTCTGGTCACCCAAGGGTAGTTAGATGCTAACTCAAGCATCTTACTGAGAGGAGGGGTTGGATTCTGTGTCTTGTGCGGCTTTGCCGGCATGCAGCTCTGAGGCCAGGAAGCCATTGTTCATAAGGGGGCCTGCCTGGGGAATTCCAGGTGCTCAGTACTTCATAGGACTGGACCATTCTGCTCTGCTAGGGTATTTGGTCCAGATATTTAGAGAAACGATGAATGATTTAGGGCAGCAGCAGCTCTGCACTCCATACAACTTCCTCATGAGAAAGGGAGGGGCCTGGCACATAGTGGAAAGTAAGACCGGAGATTGGAGCCATTAAACTGAGCAGAACACCAGGTCTCTAACCGCCCACTCCACCCTCTCGCTGTCCCTCCCCTAACCTCCCTCGGAGTTTTTTCTGATCTGTGGAAAAAAAACAGCTCCCCAGGTAGAGAAGGAAGTTGGCAGCGACAATGCACTGAGGATGTCATAGTGAAATCAGCAAGGCTATTTATAGGCAGCTAATTGATTAGAGCGGCCACAGCGAAAGGAAATGACTTTCAGGTTGGACAGAAAACTGAGGGGCCCAGCCAGCTTTGGAGAGACCTTTAGGATACAACAAAACACCCTGAACAATCAAACCCCGTCTCATCACTTGGAAGAGCAGAGAGCTCTGGAAAGAGAAATGGTGTGAGCGAAGGGGTGCCCGTGCCAATGAATATTAATGATGGTGGGGAGCACTTTGGGGCCTGACTTCAGAACAGAAGCGGGTGTTCGAAAGCATGTACGTTTGGTGAGTAGGGGCTGCAGCAGAGGGCGCTAGTCAGGTATTTATGATAGCAACATCTTGTAAGGGACGTTAAACCTCCTGCTTCAGGGTTTAAGCCAATCCCTAGCTACTAGGGACTGGGATGAGCGGTAACGTGGCGGGCAGATTATCCCACCTCTACCCACAGTAGGGTTCTCACACATTCCTCTGAAGCACCTGGTACTGGCCACTGTAGGAGTCAGGACATGGGACTAGAAGGTCAATTGGGTCTGATTCAGTGGGGCAAGTCCTGTGTGCCTATCCACAGGTTAAGGGCCTCACTGGCCTCTTGAGCGATCAAATGCCCAACTTGTATGCTCAACGGCAGTAAAAGTGGGTATACATTAGGCAGGCTGATGCATGCCTGTCCCTGTGATAATCAGGCCCTTTGCTGTACCTTATCAAGGGGAAGGATTCAGATACTGACAAGGGAGAGGCCATTTGTTTTGCTTAAGACTTACAAGATTTTTTTTACTTTTTGTGTGACTTTAGCGCTGGGGGAAGGTACTAGTTGACAGTGCTATCCACAGAACAGGGACAGCATGAGCCAGGCAAATTTCCCTGCCTTGAAAGATGAGAGAGGAGTTCAGGCTCTGGTGTCCCTTCCTTTAGCAGCTCTGCATTTACCCTCTACGACATTGTTGAGCCCACGCAGACCAGCAAAGGGCCCTGTCACCACCTGCCCTGTAACTCTGGGGGATCTTTGTGCTGTGCAGCTATGGTTCAATTCCCTGACACCAGTAGCATACCCCTGAGCACAAGGGCTCCCCCTGGCTTCCAACAGCCTAGTTACTCTTTGCAGAAGCCCCTCCAGGCTTGAGTCTCCCCAACTCTGTCCTTCCCAAGTACCAGCCAATTAACCCTTCCTGTCTGGTTTGCCAGCCCTGAAGGCCTGGAACCAGCGCCCCAGATACCAGCTGACTTTGGTGCACACGCCACACAGTTTGCACACCAGAGGCCTGCTGGGGAGAAAAATAAACAAAAAGTTTATTGAATAGAAAAAACACAGATTCGAAGATGAAATAGTGAGAGCAAACATATACCAGCTGCACAGAACCCTCAGGCTTTATATGTCCATAGTAGATAAAATCCCTCTTCTAATACAAGTTACCTATTGCCTTCAGTTTCCCAGCATAAACCCTAGGATAGGGGGAACCAGCGTTCATGGACAGCCTCTTGTCTTGAGTCCATCCCTCAAGTTCTAGATAAAAAGTCTTAGTCCCAAGCCTGTTTCTAAAAGGCTTTTTCCTTTCTTTTTTTCCCCCTCCTCTTTGTCCACAGTGACTCATGGTTTATTCAGAGAGGGAAAATTCCCTCTTGACTTGATAGCTGGGATGTTGTAGTGTCTTCCCATGAACTCTAATGGTCTATCATTGTCTTTTCCTGGGTTGGACAATGGATGATTCATCACCACAGTCTGTATACATATCGCATCATGACCATCAAGTTCAGAACATTACAAGCTTTCATATAAAAGTCCTTACTCAATACGTACTGTATTATTGAACTATAAAAATGTAATCAGTTGGTTCAACTGCTCTTTTGGAGGGTTTAAACCTTCTATTCTCCCCTTCGGGTGTCAGGACCCAGATTATCACATCCTCCTCTTAAAATGGGCAAGGCTTCTGTCTTCAAGGAGCTCAGAGAGAGAAAATGAAAACAAGGGGACCAATATATAGACACTGAACTTTCCTTTGACAAGGGCTAGATTAAATATTATTGAAAAGGGAAACTTGACTTCTCTTGTGCACATTGTATCTGAATAGCTGGCAAACTCACCTGCCATGATTGGGACCAGAACAGGTCTCCTGTTGACCAGGGAAGCTGAATGTTTGGCTGGAAGTTTTGGAGGCAGTGATCTCCTCTGGGACCACAAGACTGAGAGACAGGACCCCTGGGTTCTTTTCCTGGCTCTGTTAATGACTTGCTGTGTGACCTTCAGCACACGTCTCTTTCTGTCTCTGCTCCAGTTTGTCCTGTGAAAAGAGGAAATGGTACTTACTCACTGTACAGAGGGGGCTGTGAGGATTGATTAATTAAAGCTTGCAAGATGCTTTGAGATTCTGGGATGGAAGGTGCTAAAATAGCCATATAAATGCTAAATTGCATTAAATAGAAATAACCTGCAGCTTGGAAACATCTGGGCAGAGAAGAACCATGAATCAATCACCTGAACCACACAACCTCATGTCCCATCATCAGGGCCGGCTCCAGCTTTTTTGCCGCCCCAAACGATGAAGAAAAAAAAAAAAAAAAGCCGTGATCGGCGGCACTTCGGCAGCAGCTCTACTGCGCCGCTTCATTCTTCAGAGGCAATTCGGTGGCTGGTCCTTCCCTCCGAGAGGGACCGAGGAACCTGCTGCCGAATTGCCGCTGAAGACCCGGACGTGCCGCCCCTTTCCATTGGCCGCCCCAAGCACCTGCTTCCTGTGCTGGTGCCTGGAGCCGGCCCTGCCCACATGGATATTACTCTTCAGCTACTGCCGTTAGCTAGATCCATATCCATCCTAGATTTAAATTCACTGATGTTATTGACTTCCATAAGCCAATGGATCCTTTGGGTCATTGTGGCCTTTCTGCTTGTTCTCATCTGAAGAGTAAATATGATCAATGACAATGAACATTTCTCAGGCAGGGGAAATCCCCTTTTCCTGAAGGACCTCAAAGAGAGGGGTAAATAAATCCCAGAGTAGTGTTGGCTGCAAGAGAGACAGGTCCTGCTTATGCCCTGGCCTGACCAGGCAAGAAGGGTTGAGTTGGTGCGGGCAGCACTAATCCACTGTCTCAGAGTTTGCTCGTTTGGAAACGGTGCTCTTTTCAACGGTTCTGTTATCAGATGGAGCATTTCCTTCATCAGTGTTAATATCCATGTAGTGAAACAATGAAAGGGCTTCCTATCAGTTCCAAATAGGACATGAAAAGCTCTCAGCGTTAAGAGTAGAGGATGCTGGAATAGGGCAATGGGAAACGCCTGAGTCACTGAAATGCCTCTTTGATTCCAGTAGCCTGATACATTCAAAAGAAAAAAAGAGAGAGAGAGAGAGTGCAGCTAGTTAATGATCTGAGGGACACAGGAGAGGAAAGGCCGATGCCTGCAAAACAGACTCTGCAAAGAGAGAGAGGCAGAAAGGGATCCGCAGGCAGGAGCCTTGAAAAGCAAAGACAACAACTGGGAATTAACAAAAACAAATTGCAACACAATGCATCTTGTTTTTATAGGGTTAAGTGGTGCTACTGGGTGAGGAACATTCCAGGGACAGGCCACATTACACCAACACTGCACCAAATTCAGCCCTGTCGGAAAAAGATGCGACCTCCATTGAGGTCAATTGGAACTGAGCCTGCCTACATCAGGGTTGAATTTAACCCATTGACTTCCGTGGAGTTGCAGTGAAGCAGCAGAAAACTAAGTTTAGTTAGCAACTGGGGTGTCAGTTGTTTGCTGCCACAAATCTGTTACCCACAATAACTAATCAATCTGCACAGTTCCCCTGTGAGGCAGTTACAATAGCCCAATATTAAAGTGACAGGCTGGCCAGCAGTGGAGTGTGGTACAGTGCCCTACAGTCCAGCACAAAGCAATACAATAGAGTACAATGTGCTGCTATACAATAAAGTGCAATACAATCCTGCAATGCAATGCAATTCAGTTACAGTACAATGCAATATCAGATAATGCCATGCAGTGCTGGGGACTGAGTACAATACAATCCAGTACCATGATTCAATCCTGTAAAATGCAGTAGTTCCATGCTATATCACACGATTAGCCAAATCCTCCTTCCATTTAAGTCTGGGAGCTTTGCCATTGATTTCCACATTAGCAGAATTGGGCTTAATATTGCAGCATGATTATTTATAGAGGGGCTAACACTGCTGGTCACTTTACAGAGCATAGAAAAGGCATGAGCCCTGCCCCGAAGTTCCTGCTTTACCATAAAGAAGCCCCGGTGCCTTTTACGGAGACCTGCATCGTTGACAACTACATAGTGAGCAGGGATGTCAGTAAGTGAAGTGTCCCCAGGATCCCTACTTTAGGCATTGTGTGTGGCACAAAGATGTCCATATGGTTGGGACAGTCCTATGTGGAACCATCAAGGTGAATGGGACAGAGTCATTCCTGGGTAGTTCCCCCAAGTCAGTTGAGTTACCTGGAGGATGAATTTGACCCAGTTGCTTCAGGTCTCCAAATATGGGCCTGTCACTTCTCTACATTTTCCTTTGCCTACAGTTTGTTGCACCACGTGTGACGCAGCCTGGTGCAGGCATTGGCCATAGATGTTGCCACATCAGAGCAGAACACTGGTCCCTCTAGTCTGGTACCACTCATCCAGCCCAGCCCCTGCAGGTTCAGAAGAGAAACCTCCCATAATGCACTTTTGGAGTGCCAGGCATAAGAGGAGCATGGTGGTCTCTCTAGGTCAGTCTAGTGGAGTGGTTCCCAAACTTTAACAGCCTGC
The DNA here is from genome assembly GCF_013100865.1 of Trachemys scripta elegans. NCBI lineage: Eukaryota > Metazoa > Chordata > Testudines > Emydidae > Trachemys > Trachemys scripta. Next base: position 23,400,953 of record NC_048304.1, read on the forward strand.
GAATCCCTTTCACTAGCACATCAAGTCTTGCGAACCCCCTCTTAAAAATGAATATTTCCAGGGATTTTCTCCTTTACCTGAGTATAAATTATAAAAGCAGTGATCTTGGAAATATAAAATTGGTTTTTATGACATGCTTATTACACACTGTTTATTATTAATTATTATTTATCATTACAGTATTTTTATTACATTATGAAAATGGCAACACTCTTCCAAGATCTCACTTTCGTAGCTTGTATCACTTTGAATAAGCCTGTTATAAGACAAGGCTCCTATGTTTCATCAAGGAGTATCAGATGTGAAACAGCACGAAGGTATTTAAGAAGCCAACTCAAAAGAGTTCCTCCTACACAAGCATTCAGGTCTTGAGCAGTTCAGGCAAACAGTGCACGTTACAACAGAGCTTCAACTTTTTCTTCATAATTATTTTAAAAACAATACTAGCTGCCTATTTAATTTTAAAAACAGCAAAAAATATTCACCTCCCTTTCCGTTTCTTATAAAGAGTCTTGAAGTTTAAATCTCCTCAGTGTGATAGATCTGCTTGCTTTGATCTGCTTAGCTCTTGGAAGTCCAAGGGCTGCGGGCTGCTGGCCCGTGCTGCCCGGGGTCCCTAGAGACAGCTCGGTCCGTCATTAGGAAATTTTTTCCGAAGAACCCCCTGTAACATTTCGTGAACCCCCAGGGGTTCACGGACCCCACTTAGGGAACCACTGATCTAGTGGCACTTTGGCAAGGGGACAGTCTGTGTGGGGAAACTTGCCTGGCTGTTGGGCCTGCTTCTAGATAAATAGAGGCCTTCAGAGCTGTCGATCCAGCCCCTTTTATCAGTGTTGTTTGTTTTAAAATAAAACTTTGAAATAATAATGATTTAAAAGCCCAGAGAGCTCAGCAAATCTCCCTCTCTGAGTTGCTAGGAAAAAAATGTTCTTTATAAAGCATCCAAGGTCACAAGGCCACAGAGTGGAGGGCTGACCCCTTTTATTGTCTATTGTCTTGGCTGGTGGCAGGAAGCACTTTCTGGGCATTGAATCCAATAGCTCTGGAGTATTACTTAATGCCAGGAGTGAGCGAATCACCACCGTTAGCCGGCACCTGCTGTCCTAGCACACAATGAACTGGAGTCTCAAAGCCGTGAGAAATCCCCTTCTTGGATCAGGGCTGAGGCGCTAGAGGTGTCTCAGATGCTGGCTGCCCCCTCAGTGCTCTGAAGAGACTCCTGCCACAGGATTTATAGGTCTCCGTCTTGACTTCTGGAACTTGTGTACTAGCTGCAGTTCCCGAGGCTGATGTACAAATCTTCTAGCCATTGTCCATGTTCCAGGACAGGGCCGGGAAGGGATTTTTTTTTCCCCCCCTAGTTGTAAATTGGCTGGAAGAAAAATACAGCAAAACTCTCCACAAATACATTGTACCTAGCCCATTTTATCTCCTATATACACATGCATCATTGTGCCCCTTCCTTCCCCCGACTGAAATCAGACACCAGTACCCACTCTTAGTTGGAATAGTAATGGGCTCGTTCACTTTTCCTTCTCGTGAATCCACTTGGCGATTAGGGGGTTCTCATTTCACTTAGGAGAGACTAAAAAAAGCATGTCGAGGAGAAGCCAGAACTCTCCATTTGCACTGATGAGAGCATATGACACCCACTCTGCAGAGCTGTAAATGACCTCATAAGGAGTAAGGTAATAGAGAATCCAAGTTTCAGTGAGAAGTGATTTGCCCTGGGTCCCATAGGAAGTGAATGTCCGAGCTAGGATTGAACTGAATGAGTTCCCTGAACTCAGACCTGTACTCAGACCACCATAGCATACCTGCTCCTGAGGGAAAGTGACACTGGCTTTCTCTTTGTGCTGGCAGGGGAGCATACCTCTGAACCTTTAGACAGCAGAGTGGGTCAGTGGCTAGGGTATTGGTTCAGGATATGCAGGTTTCATTCCCGGCTCTGCTACTGAGCTGCAAGTCAGCAGTACAGCCAGTTGCTTTTTTGTTTCCCCTCCCATGCCTTGTCTGTCTTTGAAACTCTTTGTGGCAGGGAGTGTCTCCTACTATATGTGTGTAAAGCGCTAGCACCGGTGTTTCTGTGATACATGTAATGAGCAATGATAATATCAACCAGAACAACTTCATAGGAGAGAATCACCTGCAGATGAGACGGTTGTGATGGGCACTTTAATTGTACAGGGAGGAGACCGTTCCATCATGTGTTAACACTGTATTTGTGCTCCTTCTCCTCTACTTTCTCTCTTCTTTCTTTTCTTCTTTCTCTTCTTCTTGCTCTTCCCCTTCCTCTTCCCCCTTCATTGTATAATTTAGCTTGGCTGATGTTTTTGCTGGCTACCCTGACTCTTGGGCACTGTTTGGACATCAGGCTGATTTGTGGTTTTATTTTGTGGCACCCCATGTGCAATTTCCAAGAACAAAACAAAACCAACAACCCCATACACTAGTAAAGATAATTGCTATTATCCTTGAATTCATTTTTTAAAAATCATGTTAATCAATCTGCTCTTGAGGTTACTAAACAATCCTTGTTAAATCAGCCTCGGGAAGGACTGGGAGCATGTTAGCTTCAGATGCACTTTAAAGGATGATTTCTCTTCATCTGGCTTTCTTGCAATGATAGATGTTAGACCTTGTCAGGTTCCTATCTAGACTGTCCCTTGAGCCAACATAGGAACATTCCCTCTGGTATATTCTCCAGTGGGATTTCCTGTCCTCCAGCCCCCACCTGTTTCGGTAATTGCCAGGAATGGCTGAATACTTTGGGACTCATGGCCATCAAGCTTTACTTGAACCTCTCCAGCAGAGATGATCCCAGATTAGCTCTTGACCTAGCTGAGAGCTTTATTTAGGCTCCTCAAGTGGATCTGCTCTCACCAGGCTCCTGTGAGACCCCCTGGTTTGAGTCTGAGCCATGGTGATATTCACACACAGTCTATTTGTGCCATGTGCTGTGGTGGCATGAAGCCCAAAATGTCTGATTCGCTCCCATTCTAGGGAAGTCCTCTTATTGCTTGGCCACTGGTGTCTGTCTGACCTGTGTGGCATTTATAAGGTGCCTATCACTGCAGTATGTAAGTGCCATGTCAATCAAATCTCAAAGGAGGTGCCTATCTAAGGAAGCTTCGCTATCCCCTGAGCCCTCTCCCTCCTACACTGCTTGGGTGCTGCTGGCAAGCCCAGACCAGCGTGAGACAGAAAATGCTGGCAGAGGAGGCATCGGGAGAGCTTGTCAGGTGAGATCAACACCTTCAAATAATTCCTTGGGGGCAAAGGTGAAGACAAATGCCAAGGAGCACCGATAACAAGGCTGTTCTCAAAATGCCAGTGGGCACTTGGCTGGCATCTTCAGTGCTGTTATGGTTCTTGTGCCAGCTGCTGAGGGATGCAGGCCGATAGAAGCAGATGGCTAGAGGAATAGCCAGGGTTCTGACAGGGGAGAGGGTTCACTGAAATCATCCCAGCCTTTTCCGAGCTCACTGATGCTGGCAGGGATCAGGCAGAGCAGTGGGTGGATCGGTCTGGTACCAGTCCCCTTCCAGAATCCTGTGCTCTCAGGAGGAGGCACAGATATAGGGGCATCTTAGGGCACATGAGACTGTTTCTCCACTCTGTTACATTGGCTTTACCCTGCCACAGTTCCATGGACCTGAGCGCATGCTGCCGGGTTTGTGGAGAGAGCCAGGGCCCGAGGCCGTTCTCACCAGGTGTGCAAGGGAGACCCTCATGTCCCACACGTTATCATTGACCTTCACGTGATGCACTTGCTGCTGGAGGGAGGGAGTGTGACAGCAGGGGAGGGAAAGAGGGGAAAACAGTAGCACCGGGACTGGTTTTGATTTTGTTTGACAGCCCTGGAGACTGGCATCCTGGCTGTTCCCTAAGAACAGTTACCACGTGGCTCTCATTCTGCAGACTTCCCAGCTGACCCAGTGCTGGCTTGGGGGCACCCCCTGCAGGGCCGAGGGGGAATTGAACTTTGCTGGCCCATTCAGTCCTAAGTTTCACTGCTGAGGCTGGAGGTGGGCGGGAGGAGGGAGGATTAGTGCCAATTGCAAGGGGAGCTGCTGTGATGAGATTCACCTGCCAGGACCATTGAACAGCCAGCAGAAGGGCGTTGATGAGTCACTACTATCCAGGCGGGATTTTGAATTGCTGATCTAGGAGTGAAGGGCACGGTCGCCTGTCCTCCTGGTTCTTTGTGCTGAAAACCCCACAGCCCTTTCTCATTTGTGCTCCTGGCTCCTCATGCTGCTGCGGGGCCTGGAAGAACGGAAGAGCAATCTTCAGCCTAGCCCAGCTGTTCTCCTGCAGCTGCCTCCCGGCATTCATATCCCACAAGCAGGTTTGTGCAAAGCAAGAGTTTTCTCTGAGGGTGGAGAGTTGGTGCGAAGTTAAAGCAGAGCGCGCCAGGCTCCTGTTTGTGCTATCAGCAGGATCCCCCTGGCTGCGGCCAGCTTGGCTGTGTTATCGGCCGAGCCCTAGATCCAGGTATGTCTCTAATTCCCCGGAGTGACAGGGATGCCCTTTGTGGAAGGCGAGATTAGAGCAGGCGTGCGGCTGCACAGCCTCAGCCCAGGTGACAGGAGAAGCGAGCCCTGCGCTCTGTTGAAAAACAAGACGGAGGAAAGAGAGAAAAAAAGTGACAGCACTGGAGGGAGTCCAGAGGGGGGAGGAAAGAGATTCTACACAAAGGGCCAGCCTGTCTTCACACCTGCTTGGACATACGGGGAGCATGGAGGCCCGGGGGGGGGGGGGGGGGGGGGGGAGGGGGGCCCTTTGACAGAGAAAGGCGGGGGGAAAAATTTCTTATGAAAAGAAGCAGGTCAGGGGAA